>NW_017731626.1:2348644-2416089 GCF_001890085.2 Hipposideros armiger | reverse complement strand
GAGAGGGACCGGCACCTAGCGGCAAAGCACATTATAATTGTTTAAGCAGGCCCCACAAGTCATGCATTTCAATTATTTGTTCAAAGCAGCCTGCAATTAGGAGTTGCAAACAAGGCTTTTGAATGCAAAGTCAGACAATTAAAATGTTTCATGAGTGCATTAGAGAAAGAAGTTCTGAATTAGCACTTTGAATACACAAGACCTCTTTTTCTAATCTCTAGTCCCTTTCACTCTTTGGGAGAAAAAAGAGAGAGAGTGAAAGGGGAAAGAGATGTTTGGGGCTGTTGTGGAGGTAATTTGGGTGTTTACTTGTTTATATCAAATGCCTGACTAACCCAGGAAAGATTGAACCATCCTAATCGGCCCCTCGTACATTTCTATGTCTCTTGTTACTCACCAGATCCTTGTCCCAGAATAATGGTCCAGGTGCCAAAATCCCTCTCCTAGGGGGGTCGTAAATCACTTTAAGCATCTCTTCCCTCACCACTCACCATTCTGTCCTTTGAAGAAGCGGGTCTATTTGAACCAGTGATTTGTGACTTTCCAGTATTTAGGGCACAACCCGAGGCTGGTTACACTGACACACAGGATGGGAGGGCCAAGTGTACTGGACAGTCTGGAGATCAGGAAGGAGAGAGCGTGTGTGTTCTGGGGTTACTGGTGAGCAGAAGCTGGTGGCTCTGGGAAAGCATGAAAAATCCACTAACCTGCCTTATTTTTTTGAAGGAAGACCAGCGACTAGGCTAACCCCCTCCTCTCCCCCTCCCCCACCCACACTTTCCCTTCCCCAACCCACAAATACCCTACTGATATTTACATTTTATGTTATGATTTATTGTACCTTAGGACATCTTTACATTTTTCTGTCACAAAGCACACTTTTAGGAGAGGAGGGTGTATCCGACATAGGGGAAAAAAGTGAATGTTCTTTCTTCCACCTTTTTTTCCTTTAAATAGTAAGACTTCCTAAAAAGCATTATTTATGCAAGGAATCAACCATTAGTACAAAGTAAGCAATTGCAGCCCCAAGCACTTTGTATTATTATTCAACATGTAAGATTAATCAAGAAAATCCAGACAATTTAAGGTGAAAATTGCCAACATATCAGTTAAGTGTGTGTGTGTGTGTGTGTGTGTGTGTGCCTAATTTGAGAGTCTAGTGGGTAGTGGCCTTAATTTATCATTTCCTGTTTGTAGCAGATTCCTGAAACATCATTTAAATAATCCCATGTACCCTCCTTTATAAAGAAATCACTTTTTAAAAAAGTTACTTAGTTTAGATAGAGGGAAGCCCTTAAAAAAAATCCCCTCCCTCTTCCTGAATATTTTGAATATTATTTATATTATTCTTTTTTAATTAATTTGCCTCCAACCAATCATTGAGGAATTAGAGCACTGTTAAAATGCCAGGTATCCAATAGACTTGATGAGCCTTTCTATGATCAATACATTCTATTAATTGGAAAATTTTTATGATTTTATATGAAAAATAATTCTATTATGTACGCTATGTAAAAATAAGTTGTTTTCTTTTTCAATTAGGCCATGCATAACTAAGGATGCTGACGTGATAAGGACTAAAATCATGTCATTTTAATATTTGAGATCCACAGGTACAACTAAATAATTGCTTTCTTTTTTTTTTAGTTGGCAGTTTCAAATCTCTGGCTTTTTTTTTTTAACCACCTCTGACATTTAAAATTATCTTTTGACATGCCCAGGTGATAAACTGAATCATTTTAGATTGGTTGGATTTTTGCCAATCTGTTTTTGAAAGTAGCAAGTGCCAGAGAGAGAGAGAGAGAGAGAGAGAGAGAGAGAGAGAGACTTTTCTTTTAAAATAGAAAAAACAACAGATTCTTTACCATAAGCTGTCTGAGGTAATTTACAATAGAAAGAGGTGGAGGGGGGTGGAACTGAGGGGAAGCCCTGCATAAAATCACACTTAGCTACAACAGGAGTCTACTCCCAAAATGCCCTTAACACATCTGCCCCAATGGGAAACTTGAATCTGAAGGTGAAACCCACTGAAATAAACAATATCAAGAGCATATGTTAAGCAACCGGAAATGACAAATAATGAATTATATCAGATTTGATGATTTCTATATTGTTTCACAACTTTTTGGCTTGCTCATTTATTTACTCATTAGGTTTATGAGTTTTAGTTCTATAACTGGCTTTTTTTCTCTTAAGAGGTGATTCAATCAGAGAGTGTGCCTATAAATTGTACCACCACAGTTGGAATTAAACCCTAAATAGCCTGAAAACCAGCTTCAGGCCTCCTTAATTTGACTGGGGTGGTGGGGAGGACGGAAAGAAATACCCCACAAAATGTTTCTCTCTCAGGCCACTGTCACAAGTAGATATTCCTCCAGAGGGCGAGTAAAAGAGGAAAAGCAATTGCTCCTTTAAATAAGAAAGGGAGAGAAAAGACCTTCCAATTCCTGCTTTTCTAGAACTTGGTTGAACCTTGGGTCTGACAGGTAAGCTGGAGATGCGGCTGAGGCTTGAAATTTTCAGGAGGAAGCTATGAGAAAGTGACTCTGCTCTCCCCCTGGGTTGTTCCCATTTACATTGAACATTTCGTTCCAATCCACTTCACGATCAAGAGGTAGTGGGAACCTTGCCACGAAAATGCCACCATCTCTGGAACCCAGGGCTGGAAGCCAACCAGCCCTTTGGATATCCCAGTAGGAGGCAGAGAGAAGTTTCTGTTGAAGGACATCAGCACAAACGCCTTTTATGCCAGGGGACATGGGAATACTTCAAATTATCTACCTTGAAAAGCTGAGTGTTTGAGTCGCTCCCCAAGAACGGATTCCTGAGTCTGTGAAATGGCAACACAAAGGTGTTCGGGGCTGGGTAACAGGAGGAAGACTTTTCCCAACTGTAGAATTCAAGGATGATGAAAGGGAGATGCAACAGAATATAAAATAAATTGTGCACTGGAGGGTGGAAAACACAGATTTGAAAGTTAAGTGTCTGGAACAAGAGAGAGATGAGTCACTGGAATTTACAAGTTACTGTAGGAAACAAAGATAAAGAGATCATGAGAGGAGTGGTAATGCGCGTAGCAATATGGTATTTGTTAACTGCAAAGCTAGACGATGGCAGAAACTGTTTATCAATGCAGGGAAGGGGTAGTAATTACAGAAGACAACAGCAAATAACATTTACGGAGTGACCTACGAGGACCAAAATTGGGTGTTTGGCAATTATGTCAAATGGTAGCACAGATTTTTCTTCTCCCTCAAAATGGTAAATCAGAGAAAATTAGGTCTGAAAGGGTGTTCAGTTTCTAGTAGGGCAGTCAGTGAAACTGGGTTTGCTAGAGGGCAATGCTCTCCCAGCCACGGAAAACTGCTTTTCTATGTACCAAAGAGCATGTTTCTCTTATGTTACGGTAAAAAAACACATCTGGCTTTTTGAACTTTTTGTGTATGGATGTAAAACGTAATACATGTGAAGAACAGTACATAAACACCTGTATACTTACTACCTGCATACCTCCCAACCACAAAGCCCTCCTTCCCTCGGAGGTACTATCCCAACTTTTAGGGGAAGAATTCTCTTGCTTTTCCTTTATTTTTTTAAAGATTTTATTGGGAAATTGGGGGAGGGGAACAGTGTTGGGGAATCGGGGGAAGGGGAACAGACAAGTTGCTGTCCTTTTGCTCTTCATTCTAGTTGTGGAGGACGTTGCTTCACTGGCCCATGTTGGTATTATCATTGCACTCTTCTCTGGTGAGGCAGATCGGTCTCCGGCCTCTGGACAGCTGCTCACGAGGCTCTTGGCAGCTCACACCGGCTGCCGGCCACTCACAGTAGCTTATGGGAGCTCACTGCAACCCCACTGCAACCCCACTGCAGCCCCACTGCAGCCTACGCCGTCGCCTCATGGCAGCCCAGCTCCAGGTCGAGCTGTTGTTCACCATCTTAGCTGTAGAGGGCGCAGCATCACTGGCCCTTATATGTGGGATGTGAACCGGGGCCCTGCTGCTCAGAGCTGGTGTCCCAAGCCAACTGTTAACCAACATGCCACTCGGCCAGCCCTCTTTTGCTTTTCTTTATACTTTTATTTCCTCTATATAATCCTTAAATGATATAGTTTAGTTTTGCTTATTTTTGAATTATGTATATATTTATAGATATAGATAGAAATGAAACCACAGTCTAAGTATCTTTTGGTTCTGCATTCTTTTGTTCAACATTATTTTTGTTAGATTCCTTTGCGTGGTTGTGTGTAGGTATATAGTTTGTTCACTTCTGTTGCCAGGTCACATCTTCGTTGTATGAATGTATCACAATTTATCCATTTCATTGTTTATGGACATTTTGGTTTGTGACAGAGATTAACAGTGAATCACCACTCCTGTTTTCTCCTGGGTACCTATTCTCCCTAAGAACATCTGGACTGCAGTTCCCAGCCTCCCTTCCAGTAAGGTATGGACATGGGTTCTGCCTGGTCCCATAAGAACCTCCCACGTGTGATCCTCGATGATCTTTCCTATCCATCTAGATCAGGGGTCGGCAAATTTTTGAGACGGAAGAGCCGCCAGGGGTCAGCAAACTGCGGCTCGCAAGCCACATGCGGCTCTTTAGGTACATACATGTGGCTCTTTGGGTACGTACATGTGGTTCTGGAGTAAAATTGAAAATGAAAATAAAACTATCATAGTTTCATTTATAAAATTTTTAAGGGCTATTATTCACATAACGCTAATTATGTAAAACTATATTTATGGCTCTTGAATAATTTTTAAGTTGTGAGGGACAGGATTGGCTCTTCCAGGGGTTGGCAAACTTTTGAAATGGAATGTACCCAAACAGCCTCGTGTGGCTCGCGAGCCGCAGTTTGCCAACCCCTGACCTAGAATAGAGATGACTTCTGGGTGACCTTGGAAGCCCTGTGTGGAAGATGGTAGAGCCACAAGTTAGAGAAATGCTGGGTTCCTGAATCTTCATTAGGATGAGAGCTGCCCAATAGAGTCCCATGACTAGGAATATCCACATTGGGCTATTATGGGAGTAAGAAAAAAAAACTCGCATTGTGTCAAACCCCTGAGATTTCATAGGTTATTGTAACAGCAGCCAGCTTCACCTTAACTAATATGGAGTTGTTTACATTTTTGGCAATTATGAACAATAATGCTAGGAATAGTCTTGAACACGTATCTTGCTGTACATAGTCTGCATTTCTGCATGGTATACAATTGGGAGGGGAATTCCTGGGACAAGGACTATGCCTACTTCCAACTGTTTGAGATAATGCCAAACTACTTCCAAAATGGCTGACCAGTTTACATTCTCATTGGCAGTGTATCAGAGTTGCTGTACTCCATATCCTTGTCAATACTTGGTATGATCAGAATTTTTTACCTTCTGCCAAACAGAAGGGAGTCATTTCTCATGCTGGTGTATAATTAGTGAAATTGCCCATATTTTCATGTGTTTATGGGCCATTTGGATTTCCTCTTATATGAGGCCCCTGTCCAAGTTTTTGCCAAATTTTCTCTTGGGGGTGTCTTTTTTCTGTGGTGTATAGGATTTTTTTTTTTTTTTAGGATTTCTTTATATATTCTGGATACTAGGTTTTCATTAATTTTTTGTATTGGCAATTATCTTCACCCAGACTATGGCAAAATTGTCTTTTCAGAGTTTTTTTTGGTTTTTGTTTTTGTTTTTGTTTTTGTTTTTGATGTCTTCGGTAAATATAGTTTTGATGTAGTAGAATTTGTGAACTTTTTCTTGATGTTTAGTGTTTTTTTAAGTATTTTCATAAAGAAATCCTTCTCTTTCCTGAGGTTCTAAATATGTTTTCCTATATTATCTTATAAAATCCTTATCGTTTTATCTTTTACATTTAGTTTTTTAATCCCTCCAAAATTATTATTTGCATATTTTATAAGATAGGTACCCAGTTTCAGTTTTTCCCATATGGATACCCAATTGTTCCAATATCATTAATTGAAAATTAAAAAATTTTTCCCACTGCTCTGCTTTGCTACCTGTCATATGTCAAGTGTCCATATATGCAAGGGTATATTTTGGCACTTTGTAATTTATTCCAATAATCTCTTTGTTTCTCTCTGTACCAATTCCACAATATCTTGATTATTTTTGGTTTATAATGTCTTAGTGCCTGGTATAGCAAGAAACCTCAAGAATTATTTTTCAAAAGTGCCTTGGATTTTTGAAGCCCATTCCATTTACATATGAACTTTATGATCGTCTTGAATTATCCAAAATGACCTGTTGAGATTTGAACTAGCATATCATTTAATCTGTAAATAAATTTAAGGAGAATTGACAATGTTATTGAGTCCTCTAACCCATGAATATGCTATATCCCTCCAAGTATTTAGATCTTCAATAATGGCTCTCAGTTGATTTTTGTATATTGATTTTGCATCTAGCAACTTCCCAAATTCATGTTAATTATAGTCATTTATTAGAATAATTTACTTATATAAATTGAAGTGTTTTCTACTTAAACTTATTATCCACAAATAATGAGCTTTATTTCTTCCTTTCCAGTATTTATATTTTGTATTTCTTGTATTTCTTTTTCTTGCTATATTGTTTAGGGCCTTCAGTACAAGATTCAGTGGAAGTGGTCATAGCAAACATCCTCAATATTTCTCAATACCAAAGGGAAAGCTTTTAATATCTTACCATTAAATGTGATGTTTGCTCTAGAATTTTTATAGATATCCCTTGTCAGATTAAAGAATTTCCCTCCTAATTCAGATTTGCAAGAATTACACTGGTTATCAAAAGTTAAGTTTTCCTGGACTGGCCGAGTGATTCAGTTGGTTAAGAGCTTACTCAAGAGTGCGAGCTCTGAGCAACAGCAGTTCAATGCCCAGCCCGACTGAGCTGCCACTGAACTGCCAACAGGTGACAGGATGGCTCAGCTAAAAAAAAAAAAAAAAGTTAAGTTTGCCTTAACTTTTCAAATGGGGTATAAACCCCATTTGATCATAAGGTATTGTTATCCTCTTCAAACATTGTTGGATTTTTGCTTATCAAAAATTTCATAATGATTTTTGCATCAATATTTATAGGTGAGATTCACTCTGATTTACCTTTCTCATCTCTGATCCTTGTGAAGTTTTAGAATAAAAGTTAGGCTAGTTTCATATGAGCTGGGGATGTGTCCATTTAATATAAACCATCAAATATATAGGCAGACAGTAGTTCATCATATCCTCATTCTCTGTTAATTATCTGAAGAATTTATAGTGATAAATTCCTGATATCATTCCTGATATTGCTTATTTGTGCCTTTTATTTTTCTTGATCCACTTCAATTGTCACTTGTCACTTTTATTAACCTTTTCAAACAATCAACTCTTGTTTGTTGATCTTTTCTATTGTATATTTCTTTTCTATTTCATAAATTATCCCTTATCTTTAGTAATTCCTTCCTGTTGTTTGCTTTGAATTTATTTTGCTATCCCTTTACATTTGTTTTTATGGCTGTTATTTATCTAATTTAATGCTCACTTGGTAAAAAGAAATAATAGTGACATCTGCTGTCTCATGGGGTTGAGGAGAGATGAAATCTTGCCTAGCATGAACTCTCATTAGAAGTTGTACAAATGGAAGATCATGAGGTCCAATATTGGAGATAGCATTTATTTTAAGAATAAATGAGAATAAATTCAGAGGTCATTTATTTTAAAGCTTGGAAAGGAATACAGGAGGTCCCTCTACAGCTCAGGGATTAGAGTGCTGATAGTTGCTCTGATAAGAAAATTTGAAATTAAGTAACTTGGGATTCAGGGGAGAAAATATGATTGAGGAGCCAAGAAAGGAAGTAAATCTATAAAAGCCCATGAAATAGTAATGTATTTACTAAGCTAAAACAGCAGAGACCACACCTTCAATAAGAACAATCTCAATGACATTTTACATACTTTAACTAGTAATAATGAAATCATATCACTGGTTTCCAGTGACTATCTCTTGTTCTATAGAAACGTTTTTCTTTCCTTTTATTTTGCAGTTTCAGTAGAAGACTTGTAAATTCCCTGTGTGTATGTGTGCATGTCTGTGTGTGTGTGTATAGGTATGCATCCTAAGCAGTCTTTTTGCCTGGGTCTCATCTTTTTCTTAATGTCCAATGCTCTTCTGACTTTATTTTTTAGGAATTATTGAATTTACTTCCAAGATTTGTTCTTATATTTACCACTCCACAGATGCTATTAGAATGCAGCCCTTCTTTTCTCCCTCCCTTCCTCTCTCCCCCACTTCCTCCCTCCTTCCCTCTCTCCCTCCCTTCCTCACTTCTTCTTCCTTCCTCCCACAAACACCTATTGAGTGCCTACTATTTACTGTCCAAGCATTGTTCAAGGGACTGAGAATGAAACAATGAACAAACTAGAGAAAATTTTCAGCTCTTATGTAGCTTGCAAATCTAGTGGGAGTAGGCAGACAATACCAAGGTAAACAAATAAAATACAAATGTCAGATGGTGGTGAGTGCTGTGGAGAAACATAAATCAGGTAAAGAGGGCAGAGGGTTCCACGGAGTGGGCAATTTGGCTGAGGGAAGTTTGTAATTTAGATGGCATCACGAGGAGAGACCTCAATGGGAAGGTGACATTCAAGTAAAGAGTTGAGGAGAACAAGGGAGGAACAAGGGAGTACTTATGGGGAGTCTGAGGCAGAGAACATTCCAGGTGGAGGGAACAAGTGCAAATGCAAGGTCACAGATCCCAGTAGATCATGGTAAGGCTTGAGGAAAACAGGAAGCTGTGGAGAGGTTATAAGCAGACTACTGACATAATATGACTTATGCTGTAAAATATTACTCTAGTTATTTTGTTGACAGTAGGCCAAGAAACGGCAAGGATGGAAGACGGGAGACTAGTGAGAAGGCTGTTGGGACGGAGTCAGATTCTAGATAGGTGTTTTGAAGACAGAGAGGACAGGATTTGTTGATGGGTCAGATGAGGAATGTGAGACAAAGTATGAGATCCAAGATTGCTCCACAATTTTTTGGCTTGAACAATTAGAAGAATAAAGTTGATATTAATAGGGATGGGGGCAGAAGGAGTAGGTTTGGAAGAGTAGATCAGGAGCTCAATCTTGGATATGCAAAGTAAGTGTGCATTGCAACCAAGTGAAGGACCTGGATATCTGAGTCCAAACTGAGGTGCAAGGTAGGCTGTCATTGTAAATTTGAGAATTATAAGCATGTAGACATTGTGTACAGTTTTATCATAAATATACCTTTTTGTTCTCCAACACTCACTTTAGCTCACAATTCTTTCCTCCAAAATCCCATATTCTGTCTTTTTTAAATTATCCTAAACAAAAACGATTTTGTTATCCTGGAACTGAATCCTAGTGTGGCTACTAGATAAGAATGTTCAAATGTTCACCCTAAAGTATGAGTTTCCTAAAAAAAGTATATGAATTCTCCATCAAAATAGAAATATATATTTAGAAAGTCAAACATAGGAAGACAAATATGTAATTATTATCTACAAATCCATTACAAACTTAAGTCCATAATTTAGGGAGCAAGAACTTAAAACTCTAAACTCTTGGGCTCATTTGGTGCCATCTCTCTAATTTCAACTTAATGTCAGTCCCTACTAACCTAAACGTTGGTTTTCATTTTGCTTCAAGAAGAGCTTTTACATTCTCTCATCTGTGTTGCCCAGTTTTTACTTTCCAGCTTTACTTTCTGTGGCCTCTAGTGGCCGAGGCGACCTGATTCAACTGTGGAGCCAAAAACGTCTTTGGCTCTTCACCCTACTACTTACTCTGTAAAAAATGTTTATCACCTGTAACTCTTACTCTTAGCTCTCATTAAATAAGCACATTGAGATAAACCTTCTCCTTGCCATTCTCAAACTCTCTTTCTTGATATTGGCCAAATCAGAAAAGTCAAAGAAGAGATCAAAATACTTTCCTTTCTCCTCATCTGCCGAATGATGCAGCACTCATAGACTTCCAATCCGGCGACATATGTGTTTGAAATATTTCAATATAATACCTTTCTATATTTTCTTCTCTATCTAGATATTCTACTTGCCTTTCTCTCCATCTCTCTTTCCTTTTATCCATCCACCTACCCATCCATCTATTTAACAACCACCCAAGGTTCTTTATAGTTTCCAAACTGCTGTTATTGTGGTCTTCTTGCAGCAATGTACTGGGTGAAGGAAGAAAAAATTCTATATTTATGCAGCCTAACCCCAATGAATATAAGAAAACTGTATTGCTACTCATTTTCCCTCTGATTTACTCCTTCTCCCTCCTTTTAGATGCCCACAATCGATAGCATATTTAATCCTGTTCTTTTTTTCTGCATTACCTGATATGTTCTGGCCTTCTAGCCATGGCTAGAAGTATATTACAGGCAGCTTCTTAGAATTTACTACTTTATGTCTTTGTCGAAAGTTACCATATTTCACCCTGTATAATGTGCTCCCATGTATAATGTGCACTCAAGTTTTGGGCCCAAACTTTCAGGGGGAAAAAATCTTTCATTTTAATTTATTAATTCAAATTTTTATTTGTTTACATTTAGGTACTTGTTTTTTTGTATTATAAAGGAATTTGAGCATTTATTTTTCAACATATTATGGTACAAGAAATTTTATGTCACAAATAATTACAAAACACAAGAACAGATACAAGGTACAAGAAATTTTATGTACCAGTAACAAATTTATGATATTTACACATCATAGAAGGCTAAGAACTCTTCCTCGTTGCAAGTTCATCGTAAGTTCAACAAAACCGATTATTGTATTCCATGGTGTTATTTTGCATATGGATATCGTAATTGATTTCTAGAGTTACACTTTTAACTCATAAGCATAAATAAAAGAATTAAAAACATTTATATAGATAGGGAATTAGTACTACCCATGTATAATGCGCATCCTTACTTTTCCCTCACAAATTTGGGCAAAAAAGAGCACATTATACATGGCAAAATACAGTACTCCCAGACATTCCCCAAAACCCACTTTTGGGGGCTTGAAATTCCGCTGTTATAAAAAGGTTTATCATGCAACCTTCTGTGAAGAATTGAGGAAAACTGGACTCCTAGGTTGATACTGGGGATTCCAGCTCCCTCTGACTCAAAGCCTCTCCTTTGTCTCTTCTGTTAGCAGTAGGTGTCATTGTCATTACCTTGCCAAAGCTAATCCCTTCCCTGGGCCCACACCCACCCACCTCTGCTGGAAGATTATCTCTGTGTCTTCTGAGACCCTTACCTTAATTACATCTTGAAACTCTCCTTCTCTGCTATCTCTTTTCCTCCGGTCTACAACATGTTTAGGCATCTGCAGCTCTAACATACCTTCTCCGTTAGCTCCTGCTGATATTGCCCTGGCTGCAGCACACATTACCTGCCACTTCACCTCGCCCACCGCGTTCTCACTCCTGTGCCCCTTGCGGTCTGGCTCACACTCTGACAGCTCTCCTGACTGCTCGTTTCCAGATCATCAGGGACCTAGTGCAATGGTGTTTTCTTAAAACGTACTGTGTCCTCAACTCTGTAGCTCTTAACCCCAGGTGAAGTTTAACAGAAGGAGCTGTTGACAGTAAAAGCAGGGTTTTGATAAGGAAAGGCTGCTGGTTGGCAAAGACTTGGTTTACTTACAAAAACTTGGTCCTCAGTTTTAAATCAGAAACTGGGCTTTTTTTCTATGTACTCAGAGGTGACGATACCTTTGAGAATGGGTTGACTCTCACTAAACTCCCAAGTAATTAATACAATGGTAGAGAGAACTTCTTTCTTTCCTGGTATTTCACATCCAGCAAAACTTGATTGTAATCATAATGTGCCTTGTATTAGGTACAGTGTGATGTATTGGAATGGAAAGGCTGTGAAATTAAATAGACTTGGGCTAGAATCTGACCTCATCTCTCATTGGCTAGTTACTTAATTTTACAGACTTGTTTAACTTCTCTGGCCCTCAGTTTCTGTATTTGTAGAAATGAGTACATTATCTATTTTGGAGAATTGTTGTAAAATTTATCAACATGTCACAGTAATATCACACATCAATCTCATCACCAAATATTTGAACACTGGAGCATGCCAGGCATAGTAGCTGACTGGGCTACAAACTGTGACTAGTGCACAGACCCTCGGGTATGTTCAGTATAGCACGATGGCACAGATAACCGGTTCAGCACAGCGTGGGAAGTTGCATGGAAATGTGTCAGAGGCATTATGCGTGTACAGAAGAAGTGCTCCTTATCTGCATGGGGCTTCCCTCTTATCTTTGCTGGACTAACTCATGCCATCCTCTACATCTCAGGTTAGACATCACACTTTCCCTGACGTGGTTTGCTGCCATGCTCCTGAACTTAGTGTTTTATGGTATTCGTCATGTTGGTAATTACTTGTTTAATGTCTGTTTCAGACTATTAGCTCCATGAAGCCAAGGACTATGTATTGTTCATTGCTATCTCCCCATAGCTAATGCGCAGTGACTGGCACATAGTAGGAGCTCAAGACACATTTTATTTTTAGTTGAATTGAGAACTGCAAGGGATTTGATGGGGTTGTGTGAGGGATTGATTGGAGATAAGTGAAAATATGTAGAGACAAGATAATAAAGAGCATGTTTTGCGATAAGGAGTTTGGACCTTATACAGGAGAGAATGATGAACTGTGAAAGATTTTAACCAAGGGACGTGATCAGATTGTTATCATAAGCAGAAAGAATAGAGCCTTGGGGAGAGAAGGGGAGAAAGGGAAGGAGGAAGTGCTGGAAACAAAGGAGGGAAGAAATGGGATCATTCTTAAAAAAACATGCAGCTACCAGACCAACCAGAACTAGATTTTGGTGGCCGAGAGCAAAGATGCAGGACACCATCTTGCCCCTCAAGGTGAACTTTAGATGATTGTAATGGATTATGATTTTATTAGTAATACAGGCAGGGAAAATCTCCACCCCCTGTGCTGCCGTGACAGTTCTGACTAGAGCCAAATAAGGACAAGGGAATCCCACCTCCCGACAGGAAGCAGTGGTCGTGAGGATCGGCCTGCAAATGCCTATAACACCACCACTAACATTTGAATATTTTGCCCCCTCATTTTGAAAATAATAAATTCCTAGGCTTCCTTGTTCTTCATGGCAGTTGTTCCTCTCCTGGCCTGCCCGCTCCCGTCATTTTGGGAGTGTACTATCCTATTTCTTTTTAATAAATCTGCTGCTTGTTTGGTTTATTCAGTTCATCCTTTAATTCTTTCCCATGGTGTTCACCAAGAACCCGTTTTTCAGCAACAAGATGGGAGTTCAGGAAGTTCATTCAGGTTCAAGTGTAGTATGTTATGAGGTATATGTGTATGTTGGGGGGTGGAGGACAACGGGCATCCTAGAGTTCAGTTAGAAAAGTCTTGCTAAAGACCAGGTAAGGAATCATGAAGACCTAAACCAAGGCAATAGCAATGAGGATGGAACAAGATGTTTGAAAGTTAGAATTAATGGGATTAAGTGAACAAGTAGATGTGAGAAAGAAGGAAGAAGAAAACGTCTATGTTGACTTCCAAGTTTGTAGCTTATATGGTGGATGGTGGCAGAAATTCATTATTTCAAAAGGTGAACTTTGGGATCAGGCAGCTAGGGTGTGGCATCAGGTGACAATCGCCTTAGTTTTCCCATCCGTAAAATGAAAATTTTAATATTTACCTTTTGGGGTTGGGTAGTAGGAAAGGGCTGGCACCAAGCAGAGACAACACTTAAGCCATTCCATTTGTTTCCATCCCGCCATAACCAGGCTCTGGCTAAAAGAATAAAAAGGGAGGAAGACAGAGAATTTGGTTTTATAAACTTTTTAAGTTGTAGATATCTTTGTGGTAGTTACATTTTGAATACACAATAGAAGGTCTTAGAACTGAAACTAGGTCCTACAACATTGTAAACTTCTACAGCTCTTTGTGTAAGAGATTTTTCTTAGAGAAGTCATGTATTTTTTTTCCCCCTTTCATAGACTTTTGAAGCCTGTTTTGAATAGAACAACTTGAAACAGGTTTGCTCTGTGGAACATCAGAAATAGCATAGACTTCGGGATCAGACTTGGTAGAGGCACATTGTCTAACTGTGACTCAGATTCCTCACTAAAGAGCGGAACTAATGGTTGTTACCACTCAGAATGTCAAGGATGAAATACCTCGCAGGAGGATACCTACCAGTATGCTTGAAACATAGTCACTCAATAAATGTTGATTTCTTTCCTTCACAATCCTAAATCACAACACAAATATTTTTAAAAAACAATTTTTTTTTAACAACCACTTGAACTCTCACAAGCCAACCTGCAGTCTGTACACACTCTTTCGGCCAAATTTCCACTTCCTATGACTACACTACTTCACAAAGATTATTTATGATGTGTTGACCAAAGACAATGTTTGAGAGATGGAATCAAAGGCCAACTCACTAACATTTGGGGTAAATTAGAAAACTAAAGTAAAAATGCATGCTAGAATTCATATTCAATGTGAAGAGTTAAAATGGAAAGTGCAATTCAGTTATCTCTCAATTACCCAGAAAATAGTTTGTCACACGGTGCCTCATGATTTCCAAGCTCTTTGCACAGTTAAGATTAGAGGGAAAATCTGTATGAATTTGCTTTGCTGCCAGTTTTGTTTGGTGACATCGTCTCTACTGTCATCCTTCTCACAAGGGTGCATAACTTTGTAGAAGGCATACTTTTTCAGCGAGAAGAGAATGGATGTCGGTTTTTTTTTTAATCTCAAATCTTTTAACTTATAAAGTTGATAACTTACCAATTATTTCTTATTCTTTAGCCAGCAGTTCTTGTTTTCATCCACAGTAACAAAGGAGTCAGCTATTTGTATATAAACTTTTTACTTAAAGCTTAAATTCCTATCATAAAGTCAAATTAAACAATAGATGCTGCTCAATTATACCATTTTTTTATTTTAAGAAACAAAGATAAAGGATATTTGCTAGTAAGAACTCTAGCATTTTCACTGAAATTTTATATAAGCAAACATTTTGGAACATATCACCAGTAATTTAGGTTGTGGTGAGAATTATAATTCTATTCCTTAGGAGAGGAGTTTCAGGCAGAATTAGTCATTCCCTCTGTCAAACTAGTCTGTTTCCAGAGCCTATGTTCTCTCTAATATGTCACAGGTTAAATCTGTTTAAACATGTTCTCTTCAAAAAAGATTTTAAAAATCTGCGTGAGTGAGTGAGTGTGTGTGTGTGTGTGTGTGTGTGTGTGTGTGTGTGTGTGTGTGTGTGAGATAACATGGCAGGCCAAAGTTTCAAAACAGTTTTTTTATGAACAGATTAAATTCAGTAACTTTGAGAAAATGGGTACTGTTTTTCAAAAGATTAAATTAAGTTTAAATAAATAAATCTAAGACCATAACTTCTGTGGAGACATTCTTGGTTTGAAATTGGATAAATGGCCTAATTTTCTCATTCTTGTTAGTAACATAATACTGCAGTTGCCATTTTATGAGCTGGCATGATCCTGACATAGGAGGATAAATGTGGATTTGTGACATTCTCTAAAACTAAAGCTGGTAGTTTTATTACAGCACTTTTAGAAGATAAAAATGTCTGCTATAACTTTACTTTATTTGTGATATTAAGTAGTTTAATAGCTTTGGTAATAAACAAAAGTCGATATATAATATTACACTCTCATTTATATATCACTATTGTTTACTTGCTTTATAATTAGGGTGACCTGCTGCCCTAGTTGGCCTGGGACATTCTGGTTTTAGCACTGAAAGGTTCCCTCAGTCCCAGGCAAATATACAGTGTCACCCTATTTTTAACCCTAGATATAAAGTATCAATGCCTCTTAAAAAGCATTTAGAATATTATCCAAAAATTTTTTTTGAAAAGGATAGGATGATATGTAATGTTTTTGTTTTGTTTTTATTTTTTCTTTTGGGGACAGGGTTACTGATGTATTTGTCATTTGAATTTGGCAGTTCATATCAAAATAGATATCATATTTTTTAAAACTCTAAATATTCCTGATTTTAAATCACAAGCATCACTATATGATCTGCTCCTACAACTCTCTCTTTCGCCACCCCTATTGTTTTATTATCTCATTTGCCCTTGAGGCATAGTCCAGGATATAAACTTAACAAAGCAAGTGAGATGGGCAGATGCTTGAAATGCTTTGGAATGAGGAAACCAACATTGGAGGCAGAGTCTTTTGGTTTTTTGTAAAGATTTTATTGGGGAATTGAGGGAGGGGAACAGCATTGGGAATTGGGGAAGGGGAACAGACAAGTTGCTGTCCTTTTTTTTTTTTTTAGCTG
The DNA here is from genome assembly GCF_001890085.2 of Hipposideros armiger. Classification (NCBI taxonomy): domain Eukaryota; kingdom Metazoa; phylum Chordata; class Mammalia; order Chiroptera; family Hipposideridae; genus Hipposideros; species Hipposideros armiger. The sequence continues at coordinate 2,399,787 of NW_017731626.1, read as the reverse complement.
AGCCATCCTGCTACCTGTTGGCAGCTGAGTGGCTGCTCAGCTCGGGCCAGGACTCGAACCGCTGTTGCTCAGAGCTCAAACTCTTGAGTGAGCTCTTAACCAACTGAGCCACTCGGCCGGCCCAAGTTGCTGTCCTTTTGTTCTTCAGTCTAGTTGTGGAGGACATTGATTCACTGGCCCATGTTGGTATTATCATTGTGCTCTTCCCAGGTGAGGCAGTCTCTCGCCGGCCATTGGAAGGCTGCTCATGGCAGCTCACGGCAGCTCATGAAAGTGCACTCCCGCTGCCAGCAGCCCTGCTGCAGCGTACGCCGTAGCCAGCAACTCACGGCAGCCCAGCTCCAGGTTGAGCTGTTGTTCACCATCTTAGCTGTAGAGGGTGCAGCGTCACTGGCCCTCATGTGGGATTCGAACCGTGGCCCTGCTGCTCAGACTGGCATCCCAAGCCAACTCTTAACCAACGCGCCACTCAGCTGGTCGGAGTCTTTAATTCTGTGCAAAGCTTGCACCTCATCAAACCTGAGACTCCACCTCTCTACCCCAAAGCAACAAGCTTAAACTGGACACTGGAGACCTCCTCAGTTTAGCAACAAAATGGTCTTATCACCTTTGCTGGTGAATTCTAACTCCTCAAATTGAGATTCTTGTGCTGTTCATGTTTGCTCTATTCCTAGCCAAAATTCTCTCCCGGATTGCAAGTCACTTTGGTCTGGAGCAAGTCCCTGATGGGCACCCCGTTCAAAGCTGCCACCGGCTAGGCCTTCACAGAGATGTATGGTCTGGCATTGCTGGCTTGCCCTGTTCTTCCTAGCTTCAGAAACAGCGCTAGGGGCAAAGGTGACAGGTTTCTTCTCCACCTGCTTCTGTTGTTGTTTCTTTTAAATCCTCGGATTTTTAAGTGTAAACTTTGCAACCATGTCCTGGACAGAGGACAACCTCAGAGGCAGCTGCAGCCTGTTCAAAGTTATGGGCTGAGTGGGAACCCCAGACCCTCCTGATTTCTGTTCATGAGCTTTCTTTAACCTGGCACAAGTGGTTAATGCCAGTGTTAACCCATGGACTCGCCAGTGTGTTCCTTTGCCCAGAGACTACAGGAGGTGGTAGCTGGAACCACTGCAATCTGAATTTCTCCCACCCAGGGATAAATTGGGAAGTCAGAAATTCCTCCTCGCATTGTACTTAAAATGCTGAAGCTGGGATGGACTTTTGAAATCAGCTAGACATAATCACAGAAGTTACTTATATGCATAAGGCCACACAGGTTTAGCTGATAATAGTATTATTAATTATAAACCTAGTGGCCCCTCAAATAACCTGATAAGGGCCTCAGTTCTTGGTGTGACATTCCTAAAGTTTGCCATTATTGTTCATTGTTGCTACAGTGGGCTGAATGTTTATGGTACCCCAAAATTCTTATGCTGAAATCCTAACCCCCACGGATGGTATTAGGAGGTGAGGCCTTTGGGAGGTGATTAGGTCATTAGGGTGGAGTCCTCGTGGATGGGATTAGTGCTCTTATAAAAGGAACTCCTGAGGGCTCTTTCACTTTCTGTTTGTCATGTGATGGTACAATGAGAAGTTAAGCAGTCTGTAACTCAGACGAGAGCTAGCTCTCACCAGAACCTAACCATGCTGTCATCCTGATCTTGAACTTCCAGCCTCTGGCACTATAAGGAATAAATTTCTGTTGTTTACAAGTCTAGTACTTTGTTACAGCAGCCAACAGATTAAGACACTTGCCATTATTTTTAGTCTGCTTACTGTGGACCCAGTTCTAAAAAAACTTTTTACACATATTATCTCATTTAAACTTTATAAAACCCAGTGAAATTGGTGCTGTCATTACCTCTATTCTACACAGAAGGAAACTGAGGCTCAGCCAGGCTAACTTTGACAGCTAGTAATTGACCGAAATGGGGACTCTCAACCAGGTATGATTTTTGGATGTGAGTTTATGCCATCATGGGTTGAGACTTTAGAGGATATTAAAATGGGGGTGAATTTATTTTGTATGTAGGATGAATGTGAATCTCTGATGAATAACTGTGGTAGATTGAATAATTGGCCCATGAAGATCAGGTCCTGATCCCTGGAACCTGTGAACATTACCTTATGTACTTTTTTGTTTGTTTGTTTTTGTTTTTTAAAGGACATTGCAGGTGTGATTAAATTAAGGCCATTGAGATCAGGGGGGTATTCTGAATCATCTAGGTGGCCCCTAAATGCAATCATATGGATCCTTATAAGAGGGGAGCAGAGGGCGATTTGCACCCAGAAAAAGAGGATAAAGGCGAGGCAGAGATTGGAGGGATGTGATCACAAGCCAGAAATGCCAGCAGCCACCAGAAGATAGAGGGGCTGGGAACAGATTCTCTTCTGGAGACTCAAGAGAGAGTGTAGCTCTGCCATCACCTTGGTTTCCTCCCAGTGATACTGATTTCAGACTTGTGGCCTATACAAGTGTGAGAGAATAAATCTCTGCTGTTTTAAGCCCCCAAGTTTGTGGTAATTTGTTATATCAGCCTTAAGAAACTAATACAAATGGTAACTAACATTTAGATCTCTGACTTTTTTTATATATAATTCCAAGGACGTGGATGTTGAATAAATTAAAGCTTCCTACATCTGCACAGTTGTGCCTAAATTAGGGACAAATCTTTTTTTTTTTTTTTTTTTACACTGAGAGCGGTCGTTCCCAAACTTAGCTCAACACAGGAATTACCTGGGGAGATTAAAATTCCCCAATGCCCCGCCACAACCCAGACCAATTACATCACAGTCTCTTGAGATAAGACCCAGGTATCTGTGCTTTTTAAAGCTCCCAGATGATGCCAAAGTGTAGCCATGTTTGGGAACCACTGACTTAGAGAGAAGCAAAAACCTCTCTGTGCTTGGACGGCTGTCTATAATCTGGGTATGAATTTCTAACCGCCTGCTTAACTATCCTCGCCTGGTTGTCGTGCACCTCAAACTAAATGTGTGAGAAACAGAGCTTGTTCTTTTCTCTCTGCAAACTCACGCCCTGTCCTGTGCGTCCAGTGTGGGTACTGGCACACCAGGTGCTCTGTTACTTTGACACCATGGGACCCCTCACTCTACCCCCACCTCACCCCCACCCCCCAGATACAGACTCTCTTCCCATCTGAGTGGGATTTGAGTGGGGTGGAGGGGGCGAATGGACTGAAAGTTGAAGCTTTCCCCACTGTCACACAGAGTTACTGCTTTTTAGAAATACCTGATTAATGTTAAAGTTCTATGAAAGACATCATTTGAAAAATGAATTCCACGGCTTAAAAAATGGAAAAAGAAATGAAAGCAGTATGACTGCCATTACACACCCTGTGTATGACACAGAGGACACATGTTTTCATAAGAGCTGGAATATGGGGAGCTGCTTGGAATGGTAAACCTGATAGCTACTGTGCCTGGCCAAAAGGCAGCTGAGAAGCTGTTCAGCGGTTCTCAACCTGTGGGTCGCGACCCCTCTGGGGGTCGAACGACCCTTTCACAGGGGTCGCCTAAGACCATCGGAAAACAAAAAGATATTTACATTATGATTCATGACAGTAGCAAAATTACAGGTATAGAGTAGCAACGAAAATAATTTTATGGTTGGGGGTCACCACAACATGAGGAACTGTATTAAGGGGTCGCGGCATTAGGAAGCTTGAGAACCGCTGCTGTAGATAGAGGCTCAGACACAGTAAAACAGAGCTGTAAGAAGTCTAAAGAGGAAGTCAGGCTGCATCTTCAAAGCCAGAATCTACCCCTCACTGTAAAACTAGGAGATATTCCTTCCTTTTCACATAGAAGTAAACCAAAATTCAGAGAGGTTAAGACACGCATCCAAGGTCATGCACCTAGTAAAGGATGGCTCCTAGATTTGAATCTGGACCCTGCTCATCCCAAGCCCTCCTGGCTTCCACTCCCAGTTTCGTCTTTCTAGTTCCATCCTACCCATTGTTTTTGAAATGTTGGTGTATGTAAGAATCACCTGGACTGTTTGCTAAGGATGCCAATTCCTAGGCCTAGCTTCTGGAATTGGTCCCGATACAGCAGGTTCAGAGTGAGGCCCAGGCACCCATGTTTTGTTGTTGTTGTTGTTTTGTTTTTTTAAAAAAAGCATCCCAGGTGATTCTCATGCAAGCAGGATACAGACCACACTGAAAAAAACCTGACCTACATCTTATGCTGGATTAGTACATGGGGAAGATGCCCTTAGTTTCAAGAACCTGATGAAACAGTTGAAGACAATGAGAAGCTTAGCACCACCCCTATCCCCCCTTCCCTCCTTCCAAATACACACACTTCAGAGGGAGACCTTTGGGCTTAGGCTGCCGAGGGGGTTAGAGGACTGGGCTTCTGTTGGCAATCCAGCAAGACCCTGCCAGGGACAGGAGCCAGGGGCAAGACCAGCCCATGAGGAGTACCTGGTTACTTCCCAACCCTTCCAAAATCCCATGGATCCTACATTCTATGGAGAGTGGGTGAAATGGTTTTCACATTGCCAAGAGAGCCCAATTTTAGGGTCAAATTTTGCGAAAAAAGCCAAATGCTCTTGAGTGGCCGTCAGCTTTGTCCCCTTTGAGGCCTGCCTGAAAGAGATCATTAAAAACTCACTTATCTGTTGATCTGGCTCTCAGCTGCAGGACGCCTTCTGCTACCAGGCTCATAATGGCAGCTTTGAAGTCCAGCGAGAGTGTGAATTTATTGTTTTGTAAAGACCAGATTCCTGAACAGATCATAAATTACCTTGTTAGACAAAGGCTTCTGGGGAAATGTAATGTGTTGAAATCCTTCAGTGGGTGATTATCCTAACACATTGTTGGCAGAGCAAATAACTAGCACACAGATACCAAAACCCAACAGCTGCCAAACTCCAGAGAAGCAGCAGCAGCTAGGCGAGGCTTTGAAATCCTAGTTAACTTTTTCCCTAGGTGACAGAGAGAGTAGCAAGTTTTTAAAAATTGGCTCCTCGTTCCTGATCTTGTACAAGAGAAGTCTGTTTGGGGAATCCAGTGAAGTATAGCTAATTCCCATTAACATGGATTTCGGTGGCTCTGTTCTCCTGGGTTACAAGAAGATTCTTTTTCATTGCTGGCTCACTTTCTTTCCTGTGCTCACATCTTTCCTACATGTCTAGGTGACCTTCCCAAAGTTACAACTGGCACGATTAGCTCTTTGACACTGTCACTGATTGGTCATTATCTGATACTTAGGGCCACACCTCTTCTCTCCAGACCTGGTATGAAATAATAGCCTCCATTAGAAACCATGTCATCTTCTCTCCTTCAATTGTTTTGCTATTTCTAGCTAGATGGAGGGCCGTGAATAGACTCAAAATGCAAACTAAAAAAAAAAAAAAAAATCAGGTTAAAATCTGGATTGTAATCTTTCTTTTAGAGTAATATTTTAAAATGTGATGAGAAGGGCCGGCGAGTGGCTCAGTTGGTTAAGAGCTTGCTCAAGAATGTGAGCTCTGAGCAACAGCGGTTTGATTCCCAGCCTGAGCCGAGCTGCCACTGAGCTGCCAACAGGTGGCAGGATGGCTCAGCTAAAAAAATAAAAATAAAAAATGAAAAATGAAAAATAAATAAATAAAATGTGATGAGGAAAATAATACATGCTCATTGTAGGGAATTTAGATAACACAGAAAATATATAATAGGGAAATAAAAACTACCCTAAGCCCATCAGCCAGAAAGAGCCACTATTTAGGCTCAAAAATGGGCTTATACTGAGCATATTGCTTTGTAACCTGCTTTTCCACCAAGCTAGAAATCATAGACATTTGCTCATGTCATTGAAAATTCACTTACAACATCTTTTTAAATGACTGTAAAGTAGATATACTCCTAAGTTTGTTGGTTAGAAGAAAATGCTAGTACTTCTCAAGTACTTACTCGGTTAAGGGATAAGATTATTGCCTTCCTTTCTGTGGGTCAAGAGCATCATTCGTTTAACAAATATTTATTGAGCACCTGTGTTATATGCTGTTCAAGATGCTATGGATGTAGCCCGAATAGGAGAGACAAAAACCCCTGCCCTCACGGAGCCCCATGGGAGGGTAAGAGTATACTTTTTTTAATTAGTGAATTACCTTTTTAAAACAGAGGATATTGGTTGTATACAGCAAACTCCCATCAAATAAAGGCTAATGTTATAAATCCTCAGGAACTAATATTACCACAAAAGACTATGTTTTTTTGTTTATGTTCCATTTAACACTGGACCTAGGACATAGTAAGTGCTCAAAATATTGGTTAAATGAATAATTTATAAGTTGGTGAGTGAGGCAAACATAATTGAACCTGGTTTGCTTATCAAAAGTTAGGACTTCTTCCTGGAATTCAGGAAGGAAATACAAGCTAAATGCCGTGGTAGCTCTTTTCTCCTAGGACATTTGTGCACATAGGAGAGGGCGACTGGAATCAAATAGCCTTGTCAGGAGTCCCCTCCAAGCCCAAGCATTCTCCTGAGGGCATAGAGTGCTACGTTCAAGTTCAAGAGACATATCATGGCACTGCAGCATGCCTTCTGGAAAGGACAGGGCTGGGGTAGCTCTACACTGTTCAGACATTTGCAGGCAAGGAGAGAGAATTGGCTCATTAATCTCAGCAGCAAAAGAAACAGTTCTTTGCCAAGAATTGTGGGCTTTGAGAGAATGCCCTGAAAGTATGTGCTGTCCGAGAGCAAGACATAGACTTGATGTATGTGGTATTCAGAGACTCAGGACCTGGAAAAAGCAGAGATCAAGTCCTTTTCGCCTATTTGATTTGTGTCTGATGAGTGCATTTTGACAGATAATTAGCAGGTCGTATAGAGTATCTGCAAGGCAGTGAAACACTGCAACTTACAGGTAGCTGGCTCCAGATGGCAGATTGTATGTTAAGAGTCGTCCTGAAGTTGGATTGCCAGATCTCTGACGCTTGCAAAAAATGATCATAGAAAATGTTTGAATTTGCTTTAAGGCAGAACCTAATAAATACTTGTGCATTGTGGGAACTGAAGCAGTAAATCTGTCATTTTTGCTAAGGACTAGTAAATGCTTTGAGAGCAGAATGGTATGAGGGGGTGGGTTTGCTGAATTAGAGAGGGTGGAATAAAATATGTAAATGTGACTGAAAGACACGTTGATGAAGCGGAGCTCATTTCTGTAGGTGAGGGGCTTTTGGCTTCTAGAAGGGATGTGGAAGAGCTGGCTAGTGGTTTGATGGTCAATGTTTCCTTTATAGAACAGGGAAGAGACCCAGTGAGGGTTCATTTCAGGTCAGTTCTATGTCAGATCTCTCCTGACTTTTGTGCAATATTGGGCAATAATAATCAATTCCTGTGCATCAACGGGGGACATTACTGGGAATGAGTCTGAGAACTGGGATTTGGGCCTGGGGCTTGTATTCCAAACCGCTTACTCTGTACCCAGCTGTTTGGGGGCAGACCCTGGCTGCACAGATCTGAGTTTGCCACTTAATTGCACTGTTACTTTGGCAAGTTGCTCACCTCTCAGCTTGACAAGGAATACTGGAAGGGAAATATTCTTTGAGTAGAAACCCATAGGTAATGATTAGGAGAGCAGGCTTTCTTCAGATCACATGAGCTTTAGAAATCCTACTTCTATGTTTAAACATGTGGGAATGCATGTTGACCCCAAGCCTCCCTGTAGCTTTCCATGTGGCTGTTTCACAGACATCTCAAATTTGGATGTTGAAAACATTGCCCACACGTGTCATAAATCCATCTGGGACCATCAGTGCCATCCGCTGACACCCCCACATCCCATTGGACTGTAAGCTCCAGGATAGTCATTGTGTTGAGTTTTCTTTGGTCACCACACCCTCAGTGCCTGGCACATTGCAGGCACTCGATGTTTGTTTCATGAACAAAAAATTGTCTCTTCCTTCTCTCTCTAGTTACTCCTTTTTCCAGGAGCTCCACACACTGTCATTAGAACTAAAATACCAGTCTCATGTATTGCCTACTTAAATATCTTAAATGGCTCCACACTGCAGGAAGGAAAATATATGAACCCAGCCTGCCTTTGTAACCCTGTCTCTTGCTGCTCTCCTAGTCCCTTCTCTGAGCTCCAGCTGAATAGAAACTGCCAGTCTTTCCAGGCATGCCGTGAGTTCATACCTCTTGTGCTTTCTCATACTCCGCCTTCAGGCTGAGACCAATGTGAGAGGAACAAGATGTCAACTCCACACACCTCCTGAAAAAAAAAAATCCCAGAGATTTCTCATTGCTGATTAGAATCAAAATCATGTTATCCTTTATATTTTTTAGAGGAGGTGGTCATGCAGATCATCCCTGGCATTCTCAAATAAACATGTTGTTGTTGGGAAATGTATTTGTCAAGAGGGAAACATTCATTTATTTGAGTAGACCCATCAAGGTCACCTTTTTTTTTTTTTATTCCCTGTGCTGTACTTTACATCCCATGAATATTTTGTAACTACCAGTTTGTACTTCTTCATCCCTTTACCTTTTCATCCAAACCCCACTCCCATCTGGCAACCATCAGTTTGTTTCCTGTATCTATGAGTCTGTTTCTGTTTAGTTTGTTGCTTATTTGTTCTATAGAGTCCACACATAAGTGAAATCATATGGCATTTGCCTTTCTCTGATGTTTTTCACTTAATATAATACCCTATAGGTCCATCCATGTTGTCGCAAATGGTTAAGATTTCATTCATTTTTATGGCTGAGTAATACTCCATTGTATATATGTACCACCTCTTCTTTATCCAATCGTTTATTGATGGACATTTAGTATGCTTCCATGTATTGTATATTACAAATAATGCTGCAATGAATATAAGGGTGCATATATCTTTTTGAATTAGTGTTTCGGATTTCTTCAGATAAATACCCAGAAGTGGAATTTCTTGGTCATAAGGTAGTTCTATTTTTATTTTTTTGAGGAACCTCTGCACTGTTTTCCATAGTGGCTGCACCAATCTGCAATCCTACCAACAGTGCATGAGGGTTCCGTTGTCTCCACATCCTTGCCAACACTTGTTGCTTATTGACTTATTGATGATAGCCATTATGACTGGTGTGAAGTAATATCTCTTTGTGGTTTTAATTTGCATTTCTTTGGTGATTAGTGATGTTGAGCATCTTTTCATATGTCAATTGGCCATCTGTATGTTCTCCTTGGCAAAATAGGTATTCAGGTTCTCTACCCATTTTGTAATTGGATTCTTTGGTTTTTTGGTGTTGAGTTCTTTATTAATTTTGGATACTAACTCTGTATTGGATATATTATTGGTAAATATCTTCTGCCATTCAGTAGGTTGTCTTCATTTTATTGATGGTTTCCTCTGTTGTGCAAAAACTTTTCAGTTTGATGTAGACCTATTTGTTTATTTTTTCTTTGTTTCCCTTGCCTGAGGAGTTATATCAGAAAAAATATTACTGAGAACAATGTCAGAGAGTTTACTTCCTATATTTTCTCTAGGAGTTTTATGGTTACAGGTGTTACATTCAAGTCTTTAATCCATTTTGAGTTTATTCTTGTATCTGATGTAAGAAGGTGACCTAGTTTTATTTTTTGCATGTTTCTGTCCAGTTTTCCCAATGCTATTTATTGAATATCTACTTTTACCCCATTGTATAATCTTGCCTCCATAGTTGTAGATTAATTGATCATATGGACATGGGTATATTTCTGGGCTCTCTATTCAGTTCCATTGATCTATGTGTATGATTTTATGCCAGTACCATGCTCTTTTGATTACTATAGCCTTGTAGTACAGTTTGATATCAGAGAGTTGATACTTCCACCTTTGTTCTTCTTTCTCAAGTTGCTGTGGCTATTTGGGATCTTATGTGGTTCTATATAAATTTTATAATTATTTGTTCTAGTTCTGTGAAAAATACCATTGGTATTTTGATAGGGATTGCATTAAATCTATAGATTGCTTTGAGTAGTCTTGACATTTTAACAATGCGAATTCTTCCTATCCATGAGCATGGTATATGCTTCAATTTATTTGTATCTTCTTCAGTTTCTTTCTTCAATGTCTTGTAATTTTTTCCAACAGGTCTTTTACCTCCTTGCTTAAAGTTATTCCTAGGTTTGTTTGTTTTGTTTTGTTTTGTTTTCATTTTTTGTTTTTGATGCAATTGTAAATGGGATTGTTTTCTTAATTTCTCTGTCTGATAGTTTGTTATTGGTGTATAAAAATGCAACCAATTTCTGAATATTAATTTTGAATCCTGCTATTTTGCTAAATTCATTTATCAATTCTAATAGTTTTTTGGTGGAATCATTGGAGTTCTCTTTATAGAGTATCATGTCATCTACAAATAATGACAGTTTTACTTCTTTCTTTCCATTTGGGAAGCCTTTTATTTCATTTTTCTTATCTGATTGCTGTGGCTAGGACTTCCAATACTATGTTGAATAATAGTGGTGAAAGTAGACATCGTTGTCTTGTTCCTGATCTTAAGGAAACCGCTTTTCCCATTGAGTAAGATATTAGTTGTGGGTTTGTCATATATGGCCTTTATTATGTTGAAGCATGTTCTCTCTATTCCCACTTTGCTGAGAATTTTTATTATAAGTCGATGCTGAATTTTGTCAAATGCTTTTTTTTGCATCTATTGGTATCATATGATTTTTATTTTTCATTTTGTTTATGTGATATATCATGTTAATTGATTTGTGGATATTGAACCAACCTGGCATCGAGAAATAAGTCCTACTTGATTATGGTATATGATTGTTTTAATGTGTTGCTGAATTCAGCTTGCTAATATTTTGTTGAGGATTTTTTCACCTATGTTCATCAGGGATATTGATATATATGCCAATCTGGTCCAAGACTTGTTTGTTGGGAGTTTTTTGATTACTAATTCAATTTCGTTAGTAGTAATTAGTCTGTTTAGATTTTCTGTTTCTTGTTTCAGTCTTGGGAGATTGCATGTTTCTAGGAATTTATTTATTCCAGATTGTCCACTCTGTTGGTATATAATTGTTTATTGTATTTTCTTATAATTATTTGTATTTCTATGGTGTCAGTTATCACTTGTCTTACATTTCTGATTTATTTATGTGGCTCCTCTCTCATTTTTTCTTGATGATTCTGATTACAGGTTTATCAATTTTGTTTATCTTTTCAAAGAACCAGTTCTTGATATCATTGATCTTTTGTATTGTTTTTTTAGACACTATTTCATTTATTTCCACTCTGATCTTTATTATTTGCTTTCTTCTGCTTTCTTTGGACTTTGTTTGTTGTTCTTTTTCTAATCCTTTAGGTGTAAGATTAGATTGTTCATTTGAGATTTTTCTTGTTTCTTGAGGTAGGCCAGTATTGCTATGAATTTCCCTCTTAAGACTTTTTTCACTATGTCTCATAGATTTTGGGTCATTGTGTTTTCATTTTCATTTGCCTCAAGGTGTCTTTTGATTTCCTCCTTGATCTCATTGTTAACCCACTCGCTATTTAGTAACATGTTATTCAGCCTCCATGTATTTATGTGTTTTTCAGTTTTTTCTTGTCATTGATTTCTAGTTTCATACTGTTGTGGTTAGAGAAGGTGCATGATATGATTTCAGCCTTCTTAAATTTATTGAGACTTGTTTTGTGGCCTAACATGTGGTCTATCCTGGCAAATGTTCCATGTGTACTTGAAAAGAATGTGTATTCTGTTGCTTTGGGTGAAATGCTCTGAAAGTATCAGTTAAATCCATATGGTCTAGTGTGTCATTTAAGGCTTCTGTTTTCTTGTTGATTTTCTGTCTGGAAGATCTAGCCATTGATGATAATGCGGTGTTAGTCTCCTACTATAACTGTATTACTCGCAATATCTCCCTTTATGTCTGTTGAAACTTGCTTTATATATTTACGTGCTCCTCTGTTGGGTGCATAGATATTTATAAGGATTATATGTTGTGCTTGGATTGATTCCTTTATCATTATGAAATGTCCTTCTTTGTCTCTTATTAGAATCTTTGTTTTAAAGTCTGTTTTGTCAGCTTTTATTCATTCTATTCACAAGAAATATCTTTTTCCATCCCTTTACTTTCAGTCTGTGTGTTTCTTTCTATCTGAATGGGTATTTTGTAGACAGCACATTATAAAGGTCTTATCTTCTTATCTATTCAGCTACCCTGTGTCTTTTGATTGGCGCATTTAATCCATTTACAGTTAAAGTGATTATTGAAAATGATTATTGATAGGTACATAGTTATTGCCATTTTTTATTCCTATTTATGTTCCTCTCCCTCCCTCACCCCCCCTTCTTCTTAAAGAAGGGCCTTTAACATTTCTTCTAATGCTGGTTTGGTGGTGATAAATTCCTTTAGCTTTTTCTTGTCTGGAAAGTTCTTTACCTTTCCTTCAATTTAAATGATAGCCTTGCTGGGTAGAATAGCCTTGGTTGTAGGTTCTTGCTTTTCATCGCTTTGAATATTTTGTGCCAATCCCTTCTGGCCTACAAAGTTTCTGTTGAGAAATTATCAAAGCTCACCTTTAAAGATAAATGAAATTTTTACTATTAGGAAAATACCCTATGTACAACGGACCAGCAACAATCACTATGAAGGAATATCTTTCACATCTGTAGGAAGGTATTATTCTGCTACCTTTACTCATGTCTTATCTGGTAACAGAAATCATTTTGGAACCAGATAGAGTTCTGTCCCCCAAGGAGGGGCATATGTTGAGATAAGTTGCGGATGGACTAGTGTGATTAAGAAAATGGCTGGGAGAGGTTCTCCAGGAAGCCTCTGGAAGAGTTGGAGAATACCAGGGAGAAGAGTAGGCCTAACCTCTGCTTAAATCTTAGTCTTTTGGCCTGTAGTCCACCTCAACATGCAATCTCAAGTCCATGGACATTCTTCAGGAACATCCAGAGCTGCAGAATTTCTATTCCTCACAGCACCAGAACATCTATCTTCCAGTTTCTGGTCAGCCCTCTCCCCACAAAGGGAAAACAATAAATAAATAACACAATACCACCCTCCCCTCCCCAGCCTGTTTCCTTCCCCCCTCCTCCCTGCTCCACTCAAGAACCTCTTTCTAGTTCACCAAACTTATTTGCTGAGCTCTCAGGCAGACAGAACTGTACCCTTTTTCTCACACAGAGTATGTCTTTGGTCACTTCGTTTGTACTCATTGTTGTGCCAGCCCCATGAGAATTTCATTGTATCCTTGTCTCAATTTAGGGATCCTTCTCCTTCATTCTAGGAAGAGTTTTGTGGGTATATAGAGAAAACCTGAACTCCCCAAAGAGGTGAGGTTATTAAGCAATAGGTTCAGTGGCCAAATTCATGGAAGTTTGGACTCTGTCATTACAAACAGCATATTTTTCTCAGGTTCGGAGTGATTTGGTCCTGTCTGTATGTTCTTACCCTTGAAAGTTAATTTACAATTTTCCAATTTTTTAGTATGGTTCATCACCCCTTCTCTGACTAGCCCTTCATCTCTCTTGTTCTCCCTTGGGCCACTGGATGTCAGTGAGAAAAGTCTAACGATGACTTCTCCTTTGATAGTGCGAGTCCCTGTGGGTATCTCCCAGGTAAAGAGGAGGTCATGGGAGCAGCAGCATCACTGTTTAGTCAATATTTCCTTTTGAAGGTGTGGAAGCCCTGGATTACCAGCCTGCCTTTGCTTGACAAATTATGAAGATAATGAAAGTGAAGATGCAGTGTGGAACGGCCGCAACAATCTGTGCACGTCTCCCCTCACCACCTGTTTGGTGAGCTCGACTTTATCCCTCACCTTTGAAGAGTGGGCAGGCTGTGTGAACAGGGCCTGCGCCTGTGAACACCCAGATCCTGGAGCAAAGCAAGGTTGGAAGACCGATGAAGGGAATGCTTTCAAACAATATTGCTTTCTCTAATTAGTGCATACAGAGAGCCCCCCGAGGAGCTTCAGGTGACCTCAGCCTTGCGAGGCTCAGGTATTTCTCAGTACTGACAGGGGCTGGAAACCTTTTCACTTTGCACAGACCAGTCTGGAAATCTTGAAAGAATTCGCTTTCTTTCCGCCTACGATGCTTCTGGGTGTGTGTGTGTGTGTGTGTGTGTGTGTGTGTGTGTGTGTGTGTGGTGGGGTGGGGGTGGAGTGGAAGATTCTCTGAGATGTTTGTTCTCATTGTTCTTTTGGTTTTAGTGTATTCCATGCACAGAAAAGTTCCCATTCCTTATTCCTTCTGTTTGAGACTCTTATGGGAGGCTGCAGGCTGCCCTATGCATGACCTTTTCTGATTACACCCTGAAAGTTTATGCTTCCACTTCTTTACCTTTGCATTCTGTGGGGAAGAAATTGTAATAATGGCTACTATGGGCCAAGGCCTTTATTTTACCCAGGGCTTTGTGAGACCAGAATTACCATCACAGTACAACAGAAGAGAAAACTGAAGTTCACAGAGGCTAGAAACATTCCAAGGCCATACAGTAGTTTTCTCATAATCAGGATTTGCACTCAGGTCGGTCTGGCTCTCAACTGCCACACCATCCTGCCTTCCTTGAGAAAAGGATGGTTGATATGGGATGTGTTAGTACAAAGCAACCTCTTGAAATCAGCTTTGCCTTAAAAGATAGAAGCTACAAGAGCCAAACAGTGAGCATGTCCTAGTGGCCCTTTGAAAGCTCAGGACTGACAGCTTGGCAGTGCCGTACTAGGTTAGGAGTCAGATGTGTCAGATCCTAGTTGGGCTGTACTACTCCCTGCTCACATGAGCTTGAGAAAAATCACCTGAACTTTCTGAGCTGCTTTCCTCATCTGGGAGATGGATCTAATAATACCTGCCCATTCCACTCTGCAAGATGGTTTTGAAGGAGCTTTGTGGGCTGATAAGTACTTTATGAACATAAGGGCCTCCTGGATGAGACATTTTTTAAAAAGAGCTGTGATTACAGGAGTACTTTGGGCATATTTTATTTTCTCATGGTAGGTCACTGATGTGTTCTTAAATATGCTAAACTTTCACAGAGTCTCATCTTCAAAAACACAGTCCAGTAAGATCCTAGTCTTCTTTATGTCTGAAGTATAACAAATAAATGAACACCAACCCTCTGCACTTATTAGGAAATGCAACTTCCTTGAAAGTCTTTTCCTGGTGACTATTCTTGGCGACTATTCTTGGCTCAAATGCTTCCCAGTCTGTTGGATACAAAAATTTAATATGACCTTCTTTTGTGTTGTTTATTGGCCAATATGTTTCATGCCTCATTTGCCCTCAAATTCACATTTTTATTCATCAGAGTTTTTGCTCTGCCTCTGTGTGTGTGTGTGTGTGTGTGTGTGTGTGTGTGTGTGTGTGTGACAGAAAACCTTTAAACACTAGCCAGATGATAGGATATTTATTTTGTATTTTGCCAAACTACATTATTTCTATATATTGTTTTAAAACCAAAAGAGCATAGGAATAACAATTAAGAATTTTGCCTCAAATGAGCAGCCTCTGACATGCGTAAGATGGTGAGGGTCAGTTTCTACTCCATGCAAACCTTTTAATTGCATGCAGCCCGAATCAGCGTGGCCATCTCTGACCTGGAGCCTCAGACCGGTTATCTTGCCCCCCACCGGTGCCCATCCTTCATGTGAGTCCATAATTCTGTTATGCCCTCCCAGCAGGCAAGGGGGCTGGAGCCAGGCTGGTTTTCGTGCAATTAATGAACAGCAAGAGCACATAATTATGACATTCCTAAAGAGGACTCCCCTTTCAACAAGTGGAGAATTCATCTTTTCTCCCCCCTCTTGCCAATTCCCATATGTACAGTCATATCTCATCAGGTTTGGGAATTTTACCGTTGTTATTGGGACTCTTTTTCATAGGCTTTGTTTTTATTTTATTTGTTTATTTATTTATTTATTTATTAATAAATTTTATTGGGGAACAGTGTCTTTTTCCTAGGCCCATCAGCTCCAAGTCAATTCATTGTCTTCAATCTAGTTGTGGAAGGCACAGCTCAGCGGCCCATGTGTGAATCGAACCAGCAACCCTGGTGTTATGAGCACTGCGCTCTAACCAACTGAGACAACCAGCCACCTCCAGGCTTTGTTTTTAAGCTGCTACAAACTTTAAAAATGTTTAGCCTGAGAAGTAGATCATTACACTAACCAGACTTCTCTTGTGTTATGTATTCCTTTACGCCACTGATTCCCTTGCATATCATTTCCATGTGTTTACATGGTGCTTGTATGTGTTTGTGTGTGTATGTGTGTGAAAGAGAGAGAGACTGTGTTCTTGTAAATGACCATGAGCTTTCATCATTGATTTTCCTTTGCACCAGTTCTCTGCGCCAACTTTCAGGAGTTTTCAGTTCAGCTTAGACGTGGTGGTGTGCTATGGCAAGTGAGTCGCATGTGTAGACACTCAAGTCTGCCATTTTCACCTGGAAATGTGACCAGAGATTTTAGCAATTCTGTCACAGTGACTCTTTCTTTGCCTCACATCTCCTGAAAACTCACCCACCTGATGGGATCTTAAATTTTGAAAGACTATCCATTCCTGTGACTATCCATTCATTGAGGAAGGGGGAACTGATACAACGATGTGATGGAGGGAGCCAAGTGATAGTATTGGGTTGTCGGAAAAGTCATGATGCATTTTTGCAACGAAAACCAGAAAATAGACGTCATGACTTTTCCGACAACCCAATAGATGAGGCTGATGGATGGCAGAAGAGACACCTAGAGCTCACACCAGGTCAGCCACTTGGCATGAATCCTTGAGGATTTCATAAAAACCATTCAAAGCCTCAGTTATTTAAATCTATAAAGTGAACTTAGCACCTGCATTATATAGCATTGACTTGCAGTTAAATGAAATAATGTACAGTAAAACCTTGGATTGCGAGTAACTTGGTTTGCGAGTGTTCCACAAGACGAGCAAACATTTCTAATACATTTTAACGTGGTAAACGAGCGATGTCTTGCAATATGAATAGTTTGTTTCCAGAACTAATTATGCTCGCAAACCAAGGTATCACTGTATTGACAAGCACCAAACTCAATGACTTGCATATATAAGGGGTTCGATCGGTGTTGGTTTAATCATAACATGTTTGTTTGGAGTGAAGTTTCCTGCTGAATTCAGGCACTAGGAAAAAGCTCCTTACCTGAGAGGACAGCAAAAATTAAGTATGAATTGCCACAAGAAATTTGTTATATTTGCCTCAAGAGGTATGAGGAACAGCTATGAACCTATTCAGAGCTAGTGAACAGAGGGGTTGTGTAGGAAAGCAGGAGCAACATTAAGATATCTATAGTTATGTATTTTTAAATATTATTTATATTTTTTTATATATTGCTTATCTATTGTTCAACTGTAGACAAGTGACTGTCTCTGAATTGGGAGTTGGGAGCTTGAATCCAAGACCCAACTATGGACCTTGGTTTCCTCGTCAGTCAGTGGGGGTGGGGGTCAGCGTTCCTCTCTGGGGTTTGCTGTATGCGACAGGCCTGGAACTGTGGAACAGCAGCGCCCCCAGTCATTGTTAGAGCGGCCTCTCTCCCCATTCCACATGTCCCTTGGGAGACATGCTCAGATTCCCGAGTTCCCTTCCAGTGCTGGCTTTCGGTGAGTCTGTGCTCCTCACCCAGAGTGGGTAAGAAAGCATTGTCATATTGGTGGGAATAAATGGTCACTTCATTTATTTACTTCCAAATTACATTTATGAGAGAGGGCAGATTGATTGAAATAAGATATAGGCTTGGTATAACAGTGATCAGGTCAGACTGCATTCTTTTTTTTGTTTTTGTTTTTTGCATTCTTCCTCTAAGCCCAACTTCTCCCTCTGCATTTGAGATAAAACCACACACCACACACCATTCTTGTAGGACTGAACTGTGGTGACATTCACTGAGGCAAAAACACAGTGCCTGGCTTTTACTACGTGTTCAATATATGTTTTAAAGGATGATTGTTTTAGTGGTTATCAGGTGCCCAATACGACAACCTTTTTAAAAATAGCATGCATCGTAGAGAATGTTGGCTTCTCTGAACGGCATTGAAAATGGTCACAGTGTCCTCTCTGCCTCCTACTGTGGCCTTGTACACCTCGGTGCTGAAGGTCTTTCCAGCTCGATGAAATCCCCAGACTTCTTAGGGTGGGTGAGAAGTTGCATGTGCATACTCTGCAACAAGGAAAGGGAATGGAATGAGGTTGGGAGAGCCCATGGGGAAACCGTCTAGAGCTTTGGTTTACCACCTCCCAGAAACCTTTCCGTATTTCTTTGCTAGGCCAAATGCAAAATAACATTGTTAAATGGAACAAGAAAAAGGTCCTCGTTTTTCTACTGAAATCCATGATATTTACCTTCAGGTTTGGATAAACAGAAGGCCATCCACTCAGCGGTGAACTGGGCTAGTGCTGGCGGGTCAGTTAGCAAAAGCCTTTGACATTTAGAAAACTAGACCAGATGCTTCTAGTGCATTAAAATCAGATTTTTTATTTATATTTACATATGCAAATATCCTTTTTTCCTTCCAATTTTTTCTTTGTATTTATATAGTTGCATTGTACCCTGAACACAACCACTATGATTAGCAATATTTATTTACAATTAAGAAATATTTATCTTGCTGTGATTTCATTTCACCCCTATTTTCAAATGCAATAAAGTCAAACAGTTTAATGATGAAGATGGCCTAGGAAGGGGATTTAACCCAATAGCTCTTACTCATTTCGGTAAGACTGTGCTTTCTGTTACTACCTCATAAGGGCATCTTCCCTTAGCTCGGGTTTCTCAGGTCTAGAATTAAATTACCCTTATACATACCCACTCCTTCACCCAAGGCAAGGAGGATGGCCATCACTAAAGCTTTGAAATCCTCAGATGCCCCATTATGGGAGGGGGTGGGTCTTCTCCATCTAGTCTATTCTGGTAAAGAATTTCAGGAAAGGTCTTTCCCCTACAGTGGGAACGTTTTGGCTTCGTACTGACATCCTGGGGTTGGATGATGCTTGAGCATCACATGTTAGGTTTTCATCATCTCCAAGGGTGACATGTTGGAATGAAATAGTCACTGGGCAGCTTTTGGATGGCTTTCTAATCACGGTAACGTCATCCATAATAGGTTCTTGGAAACTGCGACTTTAAGCAAAATGAGGTATAATGAAACCAGTTCTCTCATAGGCTAATTGATATAAACAAGAGTTCAGTTCCTACAGCATATTTCTGGTCACAAGAACATCACCCAGCTTCTAAATAAAGACCCAAAAGACTTCTAATATTAAACAGTGAAATAAATGTGAACTACACATACATTTAAGAAAGTAATAAAAGCAACTAAGATCGTTATTTTCCAACCTGCTGATTTCAGTTCAGGGTTGCGGGTGACTGAAGTCTGTTCCACCAGCTCAGGGCACAAAGTGGGAACCCACCCTGGACAGGACGCCCTTCCATCGCAGGGCGCACCCACTCACACCCACACACACACTGACACTCAGATTGGGACAATGTAGACACACCAGTCTAATGGGCACATCTTTGGGATGTGGGGAGAAACTGGAGTCCCCAGAGAAAACCTACACAGACCTGGGGAGATGGTGCAGAGTCCACACAGACAGCGGCCCTGGCCCAGATTTGACTGTTTTTTACTGATCAGTTTATGAATAAAACAATGTTATTCAAGGACCTGCTGTACTTTGGAAAATTAAAAATAGGAGTTCCTTTTCAAGTTGAATGTTTATATTCTTGCGAAATTATATTTCTGCTTCTGGCTTCCAATAACAGCAGACCTTGATGTGAAATGTCCACAGAGTGCCTGGGGCATGAGTATGGCCTCCCTTCTGCGACTGGGGCTTCCCCGAGGCCCTCTGTGGACTCTCTGAGACCTGGGCCCAGGGCTCACCTTTGCATGTCCCTCCTTTGGAGGAAGGAGTAGGTATGTCATTTAATCAATTTGGGCTACTAGCCTAGGGTTATTAAAAAGCAGGTGTTGATCATGGGAGTAATTACTAAGAGTTGCATACCCCAAATGATTTACAGTCTAAGATCTAAAGCAAAAAGTTCATTCTCACATCTCAGCTCCCCTTCTCCTCGCCCCCTGCCTCAAATGGGCTGCTCTAACGAATGCACCTCCAAGCACCTCACCTGCCAAGAGGTGTTCTGCGGCTGGGGCCATGAGATTTCTCTGGAGATCTACATGGAAAGCAGGCTCAGTGTACTAAATCCACACAAAGGGCCATCCCCGCCCTTCCCCAGCTCACATTTTATAATGCTCAGTCTGAAATGACCTTTAAAAAGCCAGATAATATTTTATTTACCTTTTTTCTCCCATTTACTGTTAAATGTTAATGAAGGTAAGAGATTCAAATTCCTGCTAATAAAACACTTTAATTGACTCAAGTGTAACCATAACTGTAAATTGGCTACTTTGTACCTTAGAGCTTCCTGCCCCCGACTCTGCCGCCTGTGCAGTTTTGGAAGTTGGCAGCCAACATTTTCTTTGTTCTTTCTGGGCTTCACGCATGTGCAGCCTGTGGGTCCTCTACTCCAGTACAGGCAACCAGGAAGAACCTCGGATCTCTCCTCTCAAGAGAATTCACTGCCCTTCACGCCTCCTGTGACCTCTTTCGGTTGAAACCCTTCAGATGCATGACCTCCTCCAGGAAGTCATGGAGGAGCCCTGCTTTCCTCTCGTTTGCCTCCAAATGGCCACAGACTTCCTTTGTGATCCTTCTCACTTTGCCTTTTAGTATAGTAACTTCTGCAGCTGTGTTTTCTCCTTACTCAGATTAGAAACCCTATGCATGGTTGTGCTCAATAAGTCTATTAAATTGAATTAACCGATTTGAGTGAGAAGGAAAAACAGATGTCACTGTCCTATGCCATACCAATTTTCTAGGGCATTTTAAAACCATTTATTAAATGCTCTTCATCCGGATTTCTTAGGCAAGGCCACTCACTATTCAAAACTTGTAATAACTTGCTGTTTTAGAGAGAGTTTCAAAAAAAGAAAATGGCACAATCTACACCCCTATAATTAAAAAAAGAGAGAGAGGCAGCCTCTGTCTGATCTTATTCAGGGTGAGGTGGGGTGATCAGAGAAAATGACTGGGCCAAGGTTCTATTTCTCTGGGTTCAGAGGCTGCAGGCTTAGCTACTCCTGTGCTAAGTGGAACTCTGATGGACCGTGCCTCCCAGCATGTTGTCTGGGCTGCAGTTGGGTGGGTCTGTGAACCTTTTCCAGCGCTGAGAGATGCTGGTTTTAGATGGTAGATGGGCCAGTTCCTGGTCAGCAGCATCTATCTCCAGTAAGCTCTGGGCTCCTGGTGGAAGAGGTGGCTTCAGCCAATGATAGCATGTGAAAGAGGCAGAAGAACAGAGAGATTAAGACAATGAACATTTTGTTGTGTGATCCTGAATGAGATATTTCATCTCTCTGTTCCTCAGTTTCCCTCCTCTGTAAAATGGGGGTAATTGTAATACCTCCTTCATAGAGATATTTTAACAAGTGATTTTAGTGCAAAGAACTTAAGTCAGAAGCTTTTGGAATAATGTTAAGCACACAATAAATAGTAAGTATTAGCTTTTATTACTTTTCCTAGCCTGGAAGCAGTTCTAGAGAAGAATGATAAAAAGAAAAAAGGTGAAATACTCTTTCCTTTCTCCTTTTCATGAAAAGATCCTGAACTTTGGAGAAGGGATTCCTTGCTTGTACCTCACCAGCTCCCTTCACCCACAGTCGCTCCCTAGGAATCCTTCCACTCCAGGTCCATTTCAAGAACCACCTCTTCCAGGAAGCCTTCCCTGATGCCCCACCTCCTCCATTCTCCTCCACATTTCCACAGTGTTTTTATACCCATCTTGGCACTTCTAAATATGGCCTGCACCTGCCTCCCGGTTTCGGGGGTCTCATTCTAATCATTTAAGTTAGTGGGTCTCAACTAGGTTCCCATAGAATATGTCAGTCCTGGAGCTAAACAGAGATGTGCTGCTGCTGAGACTGAATAATGTACTTTGTTTCTCCATTCATAGAAAAATACAAATCAGTGGGTAGTGCTTCCTCAATTTTAAGTTTCCCTCCCATCAACTCTGCTTATCCCATCTGCACCTACCCCCACTTAATTATCCATGACTGTCACTCAACCCCAGCTCCCCCACTGGACTCATCTCAGAACATTAACAACCGTCGTGGCTCAGGCTCCACCCCTAACCACTTAAAAGAGAAATTCTGGAGGTGGGTCCTGGGCATCTGTAGAGTTTTAAAAGCCCCCCAGGTGATTCTAACGTACAGCCAGGGCTGAGAACCACAGACCAACCATGATCTTGTCTAAAGAACAGATCATTGAAAAACAAGTGTAGAATAAGTGTGCTAGTGGGAAATGTTGGAAGTAGATAATCTGGCTTAGTTTCATAATTTAATAAGTTCCTATGTGTTCATGGCTCCATGTTTACCTAGAAATCATCTCTCAGTCCTATTTTTGGCCTGTGGTTTCGTGGCTGTTTTTGTTCAGGCTGTTATTTCATGGCACACTCTCGTGTTTCAGCTGCAGAAACTCCTGGCCTTAAGCAAACCTGTCTGCTGCTCAGCCCCCAGCCCAGTCGGAAGCTTTTCAAATCATGGGCTTCTGGTAGCCCGGCCTAGTTACTTTTGTTCTGTTGCTGTAGCTGCAGATGTCTTTGCTTCCACAGCCTGTTTATCAGTGTAGCCTGTTGGCCACAAGAGGGACGAGGAGAAAGTGTGATTGGCTTAAGAATTCCCCACTACTGGGGGAAAGTAGGAAGCACATCTTCCCTCTAAGGTGGGAGAGTGGCGTCATCTTTATATAGGGCAAACAAACCGTAGTAACTAGGATCTTTGTCACAAATGATTGTATAGAAAATACTTTTATCTACAAAGAAATTCGGAATCCCGGGATATGCCCTGAGTTAGAGTATTAGCCAAACTGTAAGAGTCCCGCTAAAATAGCCTGCAGGGCTCGGCAATGGGGCTAGACACAGCTGAAGCGCCGTCATCAATTCCCGTGTGACGGCATGGGTCAGTACAGAAGAGATATGAAAAGCAGTTTGCTTATTGGAATACATTTAAAGAGTTAGAGTTAGGCTCTAACTAATTTTATTAGAAATTTAAAGAAAACCTTAGGGCCCCTTCATGCTTTTTCATACCTGTAGAGAAATTATGATAGTTTTCAGTTAACAACTTTAATTAATCAATGCCCATACATTTTGTGCCTTTCAATTATTAAATATTCATTTGTGACCCCACAGCTAGTTCTTATGAGTGAAATTCCTTTCACGTAGCACTTGGCGTTCACTAGTTCTTACTCCAATGACGTGAAAGAGACTCAGTCAGGAGTTAGGCCTGATCATTAATCCAAAAATATCTATGACCTCTGTTTCGCTGTCTTGTAATAGGTCCAATTCACACTGCTAACCCAGGGCTCAGAATCCTTTCAGTTTTTTAAAACTATGGAAAAGTTTGCATGGCCTTTATTGCAGATTCCTGGTAGGGAGAGACACTGGTTGTAGGCGGCAGGTGGCAGGTGGTCTCCACGCAGTCATGCAGTGATCCTTATAACTTGTGTTCTTACTTCTAGGCACTGCTTCCTCATTACCTCACATTGCTGTAAAGCCTCTGTGAGAGAGAACCACCCTCAGTGAGGTGAGGAAACAAGGCCTGGGAATGCTATTGTGTGGCTTTCTCTGCCTTCACTCTCCCCCTTACTACCTGTAGCTCAAACACGACAGGAACAACCCTATAAAATTAGCTTCGTGGGATGAGACAGGAAGAAAAATGTCAAGGAGTCAGCCCCTCCCCTGACCCTCTTCTCAATCTGTGTTAATATACTCTCACTTTAGGAGTTTTTAGCCCACTAGACAAAATGCTCTATGGTTCTTATTGGTTTAATAAACAGACCAAACTCTTGAGGACAAAAGAGGACAAACCTGCCCACTGAAAATTGTGTGACTTGGACTCTTAAAAAGCTTGTGTTCGACTAGGCGAATAGAGCATCCTGAATTGAATAAATTGATTGTGTCCCTCGCCTTCTCGTAACAACTCTCAAGTCTTGTGTGACAAGTGTTTATTGTCGGCAGCACCCCAGGCCATGCAGGATGGATCAGTGCCTTGTTAGGAAAATATTTTACAGGTTTGGTGGTTTTGAGGAGTGATATATCTGAGGTTAACACTTCCTGGGCTTTAGGGACATAAGACTTTTTCAAAAGATTTTTGCTTTCAAATATGGAAAATAGACTTTTTGTGGTGAGTGTGCTTTGCCTGGTACAAAGGCTGAATTTGTAAACACCTGTTTATGAAAAAGTTGCAATTCTCAACATCATGGTATGATCTTCTAAACAAATACATAAATGGATCTTTAGTACACACGGAAATCTTTTGCATTTGAATATAAAAATCCATTGAGGGTGGGAGAAGGAAGAGAAAGAAATGGGTAAATAAATACAAAAACTCTTAAGAGCTTCTTGGCTAGTTTCAAGAATGCCCCACAAAACAGGTTTTCATGGTTGTATGGGGGTGGTGTGATCCTATTCAAGTTTCTTCTCTTTCTTTAGAATTTCTGAAGAAGCTGTTGCAAATGGCTTTGGGAGCTGTTCCTAAAATAGATTTTAGAGATGAAAAAATGAGAGAATGCATAGACAATCTGAGACAAATGATAGGCTCTGATACTGACGCTGAGATTGTAAGATGACTGCTGCGCCTTGCAAGAAATGAATATTCAGGATGCCCCTGCTGGGTGCCTTTTCCTATTTGAACCAACTACTGTTTGGGCCATGATTCACTTGTTACCAAATTAAACACTCTTTTCACACAGCAGAGTAACTTTACGAAGTCGGATTTTGAAGTGCAAACATCTTTTCTGCTCTGGCCACGGAACCTGTCACAATCTTCATCGGGAACTGAATTAAGTTTAAAATATCATCAGAGGGTGTTGATCTCTCTTGGGCTTGGAGCTGTCCTCTGTACATCCGGCATTTTTCTGTTGACACTGCATATCGCTTAGCAACGGGCCTGAAAGGCCCTATATGCATTGATTGCACACCATTGTCTTTAAGGGGTGGAAGTGTTAACTGAATAACGCCCCCCCCCGTGACCAGACGGTCATTCCTCTCATGTTGATAATCAGTCTACATCAAAATATTGTTTATCTCATTCTCTGATCTCTGATTTTTACATCCCTGGCTGAAAGAAGAAGGAATGCAGTGAATTCCCTACGTGGTAGAGAACCCAAATCTACTTTCCAGATATGGAATGATGAGAGCAGCTTTGTCCCTAGTTCTCCTGATAAAACATGAAATGCATTTGACAACTAACTGCAGACAATAATGCCAACTTTCTTCTCTGATTCTCAGAGGATGGAGAAGTTACAAGCCTGAAATTGCCCCATAAAGAGAAAATATTCCCTTTGGTCTGTGAATAGTTTTGAAATAAACGGCAGGATATGTTATATGGCTGTGAAGATGTTAAGGCTTTAAAATGAATGGCGGGATCTGACATCATCTGAATGAAAAGGAAATATGGCCTAACCAAGGGGTGTTTTCGGAATGAATGAAATTTCAAAGTAGAAATTCTTGCTTGAGAGGCGAGGGGAGAACGCATTTCTGCATCAATAGCCATGGCTGAAGCCATAGACAGGGCTGGCGGGTCAAGCAGGCAGCTACCTCAGACCTCTTGCTTTTACAGGGATCTATTTCAGAGACGTTCTACTGAGGCAGCTTTTGCACAAATGTCTCAGACAATGAGAGCATTTCAGCCAAGGGATTTTACATGCAGCAAAGCCCAGATTGGTGGGTTTGGTGCCCACCCTCATCAAAAAACGTGGCAGAGACAAAGTAGAAATATTGTGGCTACCTGCCTGACAACTGCTAGTTTTCAGAAATCCCTTTTGCTCCTTTGTGAGCTTATATCATACTATATCAAGCTAAAAGAGAACAATCAATCAATATGTCTTTGAGAAATATGCCAATGAGAAAAGCGATTTCAAAATCAACCCGCTAATGATATTGCTTTAGCATTACTTTCTGCCTGGTAAAAGAGAGCTGTCATATAAAATCTTAGTTCCAAGAGGTTCTTTGGTAAATTTTAAAGTGTTTTGGTTTTGGTTTTTTTTTCTCCCCACAGTCCTCTTTATCAAATAGGAAATCTGTTTAAAAGAATCAAATTCTATTCATGTTTCCTCTTATATAAAGGCCTCATGTTTCCCCTTTATGCCTTGGTAGAAAGAAAAATGCAATCCCAAACTTTTGGACATACATACATATGAATGGGCAGATGAGAACTACAGCAGTATAAGATGGGGATTGTCATCAGTATTCATGTTGTCCCTGAGGACATGTGTGAAAACCTTCATTATTAGAAGTAAAAATATTTTAAGCTAACATACAAGTTTTTAATTGATACCCATCTTCTCCCATACTTCTCCCCCCCCAAGGAAAAAAAAAACCTTTCAGTATTCTTTCTGCACATTAATTCTGTGGCTAGTCATCTTGGCTTGGTTCAAGTGCTACGTGAATGCTGCTTCTATAAACATTTCACTGCTACAAGTTGGATTTTTCACAGCATTAAGTTTAACTACATGGGTGTTTGTAATGGAATAAAACTTCAAATTGATATTTTTCCATATTGCTAGTTAAAGAAGTGGGCCTCGAGTGGAGATAGATGTGCGCCTCATTTCATGGGAAAATTGTTATCTCGCCGGCCAAGTTTAAGTTGCAGCTTTACCCAGAAAGTTTAAAAGAAAAAATACACACCCACAAAACCCCTACTTTTATATGAAATCCCTCAGCAATTTTCCAAGTGCATATTAATTTAAAATTGATTTTTAACTATGCACAAGCTTAAATCAATTGAGTAGAAAATAACAGGTTTCAACTCAAACATCTGTCTACACAGACCTCACTGAAGTGAAATTACTTAGTGTGGAACCCAGGATGTAAGTTGGAAGAATTTGCTCACTGTCCCTTTCAAAGTACTTGCCACTTCCTTTACATTGAAATGCATTTAAGTTCAAAGTTCCTAGCTTCTGCCCAGGAATCAAAGGCTTCCACTATAAGAGGCAGATTATTTAATTGTGGTTTAGGTGACCCCACAATGGCACAGATACTTTGAACTCAGTTGAACCGGTGATGGTGGTTTGTGAAAATCATCATTGCATTACCTGACTCCCAAATTTCAGGAGAGTTAGGAGCAAACGTCACTCGAATGGCAATGAGTCCTTTCCTAAAGAACCCATAACTCCATATACAACATCTTTTATTTTCTCAAAATTATCCTATCTAGGTCTAACAATGTTGATATTACGATGATAACAGGGAGAAGGCGGGAAGACCGGGGGCCCCTCTTTAGAGTTAAATGTTATCTGCTTAGACTAATATTGCAGTTGCCACCCACTGACATAATTTGTTTCACAGTCACAGCTTGGCAGCATGAATCAAATGTTGACATTCTAATTTCATGCACACATGGGCGTTTGGCTGAGCAGGCCCACAGCCTCCAGACCATTCTCTCTGTACCTGTGTAAATCAGGCCGACAAGGCTCGCTCTCAACAGCCTGCCTGCCAACTTGCTCCTTTTTTGTTGAGAGAACTTCTGAGCCTGGCTTCTTCCCCTCAGAGTGTTTGTTTGTTTTTGCCTCCCACCTTGCAGAGTGTCACAAATGCTCTTTTATTCCTGTTGGCAATATGATTTTATTTTTATTTTTTCCCCTTTAATTACAATTTTCAGAACTTTCCTTAAGAGCTCAATTAGAAGGTAATTGTCCTCATTGGTTTCTGAATCCATCACAGATGTCTCTTTGAGAAAACACCAAGGAGAGCAAGTAGTGGTGAGAAGAGACACACCGATGACTGGGACAAAGAAATGCTGGTTTCCTCCTGTTGTGGACTAGATTATGCACCCCCAAGTTCATAGGTTGAACTCCCAGAGTGACTATATTGGAGATAGGACCTTTAAAGAGGTAACTAAGGTTAACTGAGGCCATAAGGGTGGGGCCCTAATCCAATGGGTCTGGTGTCCTAATGAGAAGAGGGAGGACGCCAGGGACAAAGAAACAAAGAGAAAAGGCCGTTCAAGGACACAGGGAAAAGGCGACCATCTGCAGGCCAAGGAGAGAGGCCTCCCCAGAAACCAAACCAACAAACCCCTTGATTTTAGAGACTTCCAGCCTCCAGAACTGTGAGAAAATAAACATATGTAGTTTAAGCCTCCCAGTCTGTGATATTTTGTTATGGCAGCCCAAGCAGACTAATGCATCATCCCAGTTAAAAGCCAAATGTCCTGTGAGTGCTCTGCCATTGATTGGGTGGCTCCTAGAGCCCCCTGAGTCCATGCATCCTCCACTAGACATTGTCAATGTGAAGAGAGTTTTAGGGCTACAGCCATCAAGAACTTGAATGAAACCAGCAGAGCGTTGCAGGGCAGCCACTGTTTGACCTTCCACTCAGGAAGGATTAATGGCCAGCCCTTTATGTTAGGAGAAGATGCTCTCCGACCACATCTAGCTGGGCGTGGGGGAGTGTTCCAGTGACAAGTTGGCCTAAGCCAGTCCTACGTTCGTATTTGGTTCTTCTAGGTCATGAGTTAGTAGGGAGTGGGTAGGGGGTCAGGCATAGTGGTGTTACTGTTGGCTGAGGCAGGGAGTAGAGCAATTGATTTGTACAAGGAGGCACCCACATCTAAGTCTGTGGCCTAATTGTCTTGCCTTTTTCCAGCCTTGATTTCATTGAGCCTTTCAGGTCCATTTTTCCTACTACTGGGATGTTTCCAAAATGAGCTGAGGCCCATGCTCAGTGGGAAATTCTTCCCAGAAATTGTTGGTCAATTAATCATTTGGTCATCAAAGACTTTTATCATCCTGTCGCTAGCCATGAGTTTTGTATGGAAGCACAAAAATACTCTGAAGATGTTTGTCCCCCGTAAAGAGTTGATGCTCTAGAATCTGTCCCATATAAAAATGTTGAAAGCTATAATATTTCCCACCAAAGAGCAAATCATGTAATCTGGAGAAGAAGGCTTGGACCCAGCCTGCGTGCTGTCTTTGGGGTCCATCCTTTATCTTCTTGGGCGTCAGCGTCTTCACTTGTAGAACAAGGTTAATATCTCTGGTCACTTCCAGTTTAGTGATTTGATGATTCTTCTATTTTAAAAAAGTCCCCGAGAACAAGGGAATAAAAATCAGTGATTCAAAAATCAGCTCAACCTTAACAAAAACATACTGAATACCTGCTGTGTGCCAGACATGATGTGAAGTAATAAGATATAATCCTCAACCCCCAAATACAAAGGGAAAACGAGATCAAACTTCAGGGGAGGAAGAAAGTCTGTGACAGCAGAAGTATTGTGTAATACGGCTTGTATACCTGTTTAAGGGCAGATGTTATTTACTAAACTGAACCCAGTTTGTAGAAGAATACGGAGTGATTGTTCTCTAGCTCATGGAAATAAAACTTAATGGCTACTCATTAACCGTGTGACCCTGGAGGAGCACATAATCTTTCTGGGTCAAGGTCATCTTCTCTTTTAAATATGGGATTGGACTATGCTTTCTAAGGTTTCTTCCAGTACTTACATTATATAATTATGAGGCTGTAAACTAGCTAAACAAATAATATTCCCAAGAACCCCCAAGGATAAAAGAAATTGGCTGAATGGCTAGGAAAGTGTTTTCCCTCATGGTTCTGACATAAGAAGCTATGATACAGCCTTCTTGTTACCAAGACATTTGTGAATTAGTAAAAAAATTATATCCAAAAGACTAATCTATGTGAGTGGAATAACTAAAATTTTCTGAAGAAATCTGTCACTGATGGATGGTTCTACCCTTGCCACCACTGCAAACTTTGTATTCCTTTGTCTCAGTTATTTAAAACTATATTCTGAATTTCCTGTTGACTTGGTGCTGCCATAGTCTTTTTTGTAACAAATGCCTCATGTTCTTTTGAAAATGTACAGGGGCTTCTCAGGTTGAACCCAAATACCTCAAGCTGTGAGTCAAGCTTTGTGTTTTCCTTTTCTGATTCAGAATTGTTGCATCCCCCACCCGCCCCTGCCTCCAACCCCAAAAGTACCTGACCTCATCACTCCAGGGGCTCCCCATCCCCCTCACACGCTGTCACTCAAACTTTTCTCGAGCCTCAATACCTTCTCTCTTCTATATACTTCCCAGGAGGTCCAGGTTCAAGATTTCAACTCCTTGAACACGTGTTCCATACCTAGCTCCACAGAAATTTCTTCGTCTCTTTTACTCAATCCAACATATCTGTACGTAATTTTTAGCTGCCTCACACGTGCTTACACATTTCCTCCAAGTGCTTCTCTGACTCTATGAATCATCTGGATTTTTATCTCTCAGCTAGGATGGAAAGTGTTCCAACATAAACACCATGACTTCCATGTTTTTTATCCTTCCCATGGTGGGTGGCTAAGTGCACAGTGATGCTCAATAAGTGTTTATAAAATTAAATGGAAAAATCTGAAAATCGTTTTTGTTTGTAAGCTTAGCTGAATTTCAACAGTGTTTTCTCATTACTGTAACTGTGGACAAGGCATGATGATGAGCAAAAACCTGGAATTTGGAGTCAGATAGATTTGTGTCGACATCCCAGCTCTGATCATTTACTCTGTCAATCATGAAACATTTATTGAGCAACTTATGTGTGGCAGACTTGGGACTTCTTGATGATGAATAAATAAGTTAATAGGGTATATTCCTTGCATTTAAGAAGTTCAGGGTCTGGGAACTATATGACTTAATTTCTCCAAGCTTCAATTTCTTCAACTGAAAATCAGAGTGATACCCATTTCATTGGATTATTGTTGTTACTTCAATAATTAGTTTTCTCAGGCCAGCCAAGTGGCTCGGTTAAGACTTAGTTGGCTTGGGAGCGTGAGCTCTGAGCAGCAGGGCCACTGGTTCAGATCCTACATGGGCCAGTGACACTGCTCTCTACAGCTAAGATGGTGAACAGCTCGACCTGGAGCTGGGCTGCTGTGAGTCGCAGGTGATGGCATAGGCTGCAGTGGGGTTGCAATGGGCTGCGGTAAGCTACCATGAGTGGCCAGCAGCCAGCATGAGCTGCCAAAAGCCGCCGTGAGTGGCCGTCCAATGGCCAGTGACCGATCTGCCTCAGCCGGGAAGAGCTCAATGATCCCAATACCAACGTGGGCCAGTGAAGTGACATCCTCCACAACTAGACTGAAGAGCAAAAGGACAGCAACTTGTCTGTTCCCCTTCCCCGATTCGCCAGAAAAATCTTAATAAATAAATAAATAAATAAATAAATAAATAAATAAATAGTTATCCCTTATTTATTAAGGGCATAAAATAAGAAATTGATTCCCTAATGATTCTACTTTTTTTTTCTCCTTTAGATGACTCTCTTGTATGTTCATTTTGTTGGAAAATTAGCCATGAATTTGAACTCACTTATATTTTAAATTTTAGACTATATGTGGTCACATAAAAAAACAAATCTAACCATTGATTCTGAGACTGCTGCTGATAATCTCACTTGTCAGTTATCAGATTATCTTTGTGCATTATCTTTTTATCTTTTTACATGAGTGCTTTGGGGGCCCAGTCTCAAGAAAATGACCTTTAATATTTAGAGAAACAAAAAGTGTGCCTCAGAAATGAATGATTCCTCCTTGGCATGGCATGGTTTAAATTCAGACACAGATCGGTGACTTATGGGAAAGCACGTGCCTTCCCGAAGAAGCGGAGAGGCAGACAAATGATAACCTGGGGATCAAGTGCAGCCAAAAGTTGCTGTGATCAGTGAGGCCGCTGTTTGCAGTCAGAAAAATGCACCTTGTCTCTGAATTCTTTGATCCCAACATGTATTTCTCCCTTGGAAGAGGGGTGTTGAATTATATTAGAAGAGGACCCGGCTCTATCTGCCCTGCGAGTGAGCACTGGCTCTGCCCATCCCGGAGGAGAAGCCAGGGGACCAGATGACCTGCGGCACAGCCTCCTGTGTATGTCAGCAGGTGGCAGAGCCAGGCTTCTCTAAGGTGCTGGTTTGGTGAAGAGCAGTTCTACTTGCCTAATAAACCAACCACATTCTTGAATTTTACCCTAAAGATTTGTTGAGGTGATCTTTGAACTTCAATTCATGGTGCATGCAAAAAGAAGTTAAATTTGGACAAACCGGGAGAAAGGCTTGACTTAGGGATGAGTCTGAATCGTAGCATATTGAAAAAGCGATGCAGTGATTCGGTACCCACCCCCACCCCATGTGTAAGATAGAGGTTGGAAGGATTCTTCTGGTACTAATCCTCAATGATCCTGAAGATATAACATAAATGAATGAATGTTGCTCCAAAGTACTTAAAGAAGGTAAAGAAATTGATGAATGTCGGAAAGATTGTTTTCCTCGTATTTATGTGACATCATGTATAGTGTTAGCTATAATGCCTCTAAGACATTTGTGGAAATATAAAAAGTCAGGTTCTTACTGATTGCTATGATTCTCTGCCAGGTACCTTACTTTTTGCTGCTACCAGTCCCTCTCTCTCAAAGGGAGATCCAAAGGCTGTTATTCCTCCTCTGGCTTATAATTGAAGCTCAAAAAATATGTGTTAAATTACAAGCGAAGATTAAGCACAATGCATGTAGAATATTTTGTGGTCTATATCTAATTGTCTTCCATTATCAGCCAACTTCTACTCTTCCCTTCAACACAGTGCCGTTATCACTTCCTCAGGGAAGCCTTCCTTGATTGTCCACCCGATGACAAATCTCCAGTGATGTACTCTGTTGGCACCATGTATCTATTAGTTGTGGAATAGTGTAGCATTGTGCTTTTCCTGTTTGGTTTGTTAGATTATTTGGCTATTGTCTCTTGCCCAGCTAGGCTCTAAGCGCAGTCCGATAAGGCCTCCTTCTCATTCTACTCACTCCTTTATCGCTAGTCGGCAGCACAGTACCTGCTACTCGTGGACACGCAACACATGCTGTACTTATTGAAGGAAGCAGGGAGAAGAAGAAAGAAGAATAAAAACATATGTGTTTTTAATGACCTGAACTTGAGTGGCAAATGTTGCCAAGCAGAATTCAGATGGCTTGCTAATGAATCTGTGCGATTATCATGGAGCTTCTCTATATGCAAAGGAACCTGAGAAAGGATACGAAATTGCTTATTATTATGTAGGTTGAATTTCTAGCCCTGCATTCTTCCAAAATTGTTTCAGGGTTTTACCAGTCTTATTTGTTCTTACAAGTAAGAACACTATCAAAACAGAGTTTATCTAAAGGAAATACACACAAGAGGTTTCCACCCCCGCCCCTGGGATAATGACATTAAACAGTTGGGTACTGATTTGGGCTTGTGTTTCCTGGCAGCTCAGGCAAAAGGAGAAATGCGTACTTTCACAGTTTTCTTTTTCTGACCAAAAAAAAAAAATGATTCAGATCATGAGCAAACATATTTTCCCGGCACCAAGCTCCAGCAGAAATTTCTGAGAGTGTAGCTCAGTATCTTCTTTCTAAGAAAAGTCTTCCCGGCCGGCGTTAGTGTGCCATAACATTCGGGCAAAACTTGGCTACATTTTTAATTTTGTTTACAGGGAGTCAGTTCTCTAGAGAATACAAAAGTGCTGTCACCCCAAGAGAATGGGACTCTTTTGCTTTGTTTTAATGCTTTGAGCTTCCTTGACTTCTCCTGAGCTCTCAAAGCCCCCAGAACATGAAAACCCGAGGCTCAGAGTGAAAGCGCCTCCCTCCAGGCTTCCACAGCACTGTGAATACTTGTGTGCTGTTGACATCTGAATATTTCCTGTAGCAACAGCATATACTATCAGTATTTCACTAAGCAGAAGCAAGTATGTTTTTTCTCTTTGTTCTGCTATTTATCCACCATCTGGCTGGATCAGAAGATGAAGTTTGGAAGGAAGTCTTCCCTTCTTCCTTTGGCTAATCAGGGATCTGACGGAGGAGTGGAATGAGCCAGGGACTGAATGACAATCTCTAGCTCAGGTAGAAGGAAACCAGCCCTTCCCTGATGTGACAGGTGAGCCACGCAAAGGCAATGGACAGAGTTAACAGGCAGGTACGAAGGGTCTATATTTAAGATGATAGGGGCTATCTACTGCTCTGCAGACTGGTTTATGGGAAGGTGGTATCTGGGATACTCCGCATACTCGGCCACAGTGGCACAAATGGGGCTTCTCAGGCATCCAGGCCATCAGTGGGAGCCCATGGGTATCAGAAGTAAAGAAAAAGCAAGAACAAACCGTGACATTAGGTGAGGGGATGCGAGGATTCCAGATTAAACCCAGTTAAATTCACTGTTCTCTTTTAAAATAATTTTTATCTCAATTGGGTCCAATACACAGTCAGTGAATTATGAAGTGTTATAAATTAGGCCCACTTAATAGGTCAACAGAAACTAAAAGGCTTCGTGCTGCATTTAAATGACTTAGTGCTAATTTTTGGTTTGTTTCTGATTTGTTAGGAATCTTCTGTGCTTGCAGGTAGCAAAATGGGAGAGAACAATCGGAGCAGGTGAGGCAGAAATCTGTATTGCAAGGAGGGAACTATAATAAGCCTTTTGGTCTCTCTTCACTTCTTTTTAGTTGTTTAGGAAGAAAACTGATCTTTGGTCGTGCTAATACTCTAAACTTGTCTTGCCCAAGGTCATGTCCGGTGGCCACCCTGGAAGATTCTAACTATTGTAAATTCTGTTTCTTGTACTCTGGGAAAGGCAGAAGTTTTTTTTACTTAAGGTTATTTTATCCCCCTTAATTTATCATTTTGAAATGTACTTGTTTGAAAGGAAGCCTCAAATTATAAGAAAAATGGGCAAAGGCTTATAGTCACATAGCATGTGGCTAATTGAAAGAGGCTCATCCAAATGAACTCACCTTGCCTAAGCAGACTCCTGTCAGCTGGCCATTATAAATCAAACACTACGTATGAGACTTGGGAGCAGCAAACTAAAAACTACACATCCTGGGAAAATTCCACCAAGGTGTTCCAGACTCCTCGCGTGGGTCTTTGGCATGTTTTACAACTTTGGGGTGGCCTGTGCTGTTAAAAGTAAATGTTTTTTTCTAAGAGAAAAGATAAGTCATTGAGACTGAAATATATCTTTAACACAGAAGATTATCCCATCAAGGCAGAGTTTCTCAACCAGAGTCAATATT
This sequence comes from Hipposideros armiger, assembly GCF_001890085.2. Taxonomy (NCBI): domain Eukaryota; kingdom Metazoa; phylum Chordata; class Mammalia; order Chiroptera; family Hipposideridae; genus Hipposideros; species Hipposideros armiger. The sequence continues at coordinate 2,364,717 of NW_017731626.1, read as the reverse complement.
GCTGCCGTCCAGGGAACTTTTAGCAATATTTGAGGGCATTTTGGGTCTGAGAGCGTACCAGGGATACTGCTAATAAACCTCATACAATGCATAGGACAGTTCCTACAACAAAGAATGTGGTCCAGCTTAAAGAGACTCTTCCTCCGTATGTGGGAACATAAGACTCTTCTATACCCATAAAGAGGCCTTTCTCACCCTAAAAATATTTCAGTGATGTCTTCAGTACCGATTCTCCTTCTTTGTGGAAGGTTCTAGTGCTCCATGGGGAATTCAAATAGTACATGCAGATTTCAAATGATTACAAAACAGCAACAAGAAAAAAAACAGTCTTCCAAGCCATTTGTCTTGTTCTTGTCCTTAGTCTTGATTTGCCCTGTAGGTTACTCTTATCATAAAGACAGTATGAATGACTGTCTCAGCGCCTTTCCTCATTAATGCCACTAGAAATTGATGAGTAGCTTTCTGGAACTGTGGATTTTTTTGGCAAGAATTATAGCTCTTATTTATTTTGGAGGACCCGTGCAGCTTTCTAAGTAAATATGTATAGAAAATTCCCCCCAAAATAAACACTACAAGTAATTGCCTGATCTATGAAGTTGACATTTTGGCTTTGTGATTTGCTCTGATATGTAAAAATCTAATTTTCTCCATGGAATGATGCCACTGCAAAATTGTGAGGAAATTAGAATCAGTGGTTTACTTAGAATGTGAGTAATCACTTCTGTTATGATGTATCAATATTTATTTACAGTTTCTTAAATGGACCCACATCCACTTGGCAAGTGTTAAATACTTGAGTAAATATGGCAATGGTGTGATAGAGGCTTGAGTTCTCTTTTGAGCCCATGTGACAATAATCTCTTTGAGAATGTATTTGATGATTGGGATCTTGAGATTTTGGGTACACTTTTTTTGAATTGACAGAAAATAAATTCATCAGGTCTATAATAAATTCAAAATTTATCTAAATCAGAAGTTCTTACTACTTTATAAGTAAGACAAGAAGCTGCCAATAGCACTAAGGAGAGCCTCTTTGAACACTGATTTCTATATATGAGTATTCTTAATCATATAAGAAATTAGAATGTCAGAGCAAACAGACAAACCACTGAAAAAAAAAATCTACCTCTTAGATGTACACTTATAATTTTAAAAGGCTCAAATTAGATGTAACAGTATCTCCAAATAAATAGTTAACAAAAAGTTGCTCATTAATTGTCACCACCAAAACAGAAAACAGGGGCCTTTGCATATTTCGGTTAGTCTGCCTTAAGCTCTTGTTACATTCCAAAATTAATTTGAAGCCTCTAACAGAAGCTGATTGTTTTGGTGTGTGTGTGTGTGTGTGTGTGTGTGTGTGTGTGTGTGTGTGTGTGTGTGTTTAATCCATTTTGAACTCTTCTAAAATAGTACTTTTAGGCCAAGTGTCTGGGAATTACATGCAATCATTTTTTTATGGGCTAATTTACAAGTAGAATAAGTTATCTTGAATATCAGTGTTTCCTTCCTTTAAATTTATTTTGAAGGTAGTATCTGAATAAGTGTATGGGGATGCTCATTACAATAACTGATAATATGATAAAAGACTGGAAATAATTAAGTGTTCAAATTTATGGAATTAAATAAATTTTAGTATATCTATATGATATAATATTATGCTACAACTAAAAATGATGATGTAAAGCAATACTGATATGGAATAATGATGACAAACTAGTCAGTGAAAAAACACTGGTTACTAACAGCATGCATAATATTGTATAATTTTGTATATATATATATATATATATATATATATATATATATAGTAGGTGGTCTCTAAGATGGCCCCCAGTGAGCCTCGCCTCGTGGTAGTCATGCTCGTGTGTAATCTCCCCACACCCACACTGGATAGGGCTGGTTAATGTAATCAGTGGCACATGCAGAATTGATGGAGTGTGACTTCTGAATCAGAGTACACGGCACATTGCAGCGTCTGAATTGCTTCGTGGACCACTCTTTCTGGGGAAGCCAAGCGTCATGTCATTGAAGACACTCAAGCAGCCATATGAAAGGTCCACGTAACAAAGAACTGAGGCCTCCTACCAACAACCAGCACCAGGAGCGTGACTGCAGCATCTTGGAAGTGGATTCTCCAGCTCCAGTCAAGCCTTCAGATGACTGCATCCTGACTGCAACCTCGTGAGAAACCCTCAAAAAACCTCATAAAACCCCAAGAGATCGCCCTAGCTTCCCTGAAGGAGAAACCCATGTTTTCATGTTAAACAGAAGAGGCACAGGCCCAGCTGGCATTGTTTGGGTTGAGAAGATGGCCATGAGACATGAGGGGTCACTAAAAGGTTTGCCTGATAACAATCCCTTCACCGTTTGAGGCATCAAATCTCTAGCAAGCCCCAGCAAGAGGTGCAATATTCATCTTCTCGAAAGGCAAATAGTAAGCCCTTCAGCATCTGTTGCCACACTGCTATAGACTCATTTATCGAAAGATTCAGAAAGTGTACCAGGGAGGTTTCCTGGAAGTCATGGTTTCTGAGGTACGTTTCTAGGGAACTGAGGCAATGGTATCGTTTGTTGCAACCAAACTTCCTACACAGCTGGGACTGAGAGAGTGTGCAGTGTGATTGAGGGCTACCACTAAGTGACACCAAGATGAAGGACACGTTGAAAACGCTACACTTAATATGATGAGACATGGGCCACTTCCTTTTTTGGACTTGACTGAAGTAGAATGTAGTCTGAGTTAAAACCACTTACTGGAGGGGAAGACAGTCATGGGTAACCTCTTTGATATGCCTTGGCCTATTTTACTTTTTAAGCTGCACACAGCCAAATTCTAATTTTGAGGAAGGGTTTCTACAATATATGCTAAATCCTCAGTTTCTGTGGTATTTTTATGACAGCCTTGACTTTTAAAGTGAAACCAAATTTCACTTGGAAAATGAGCCAACCAAGCATGTTTCTGGTAACAAATTGAGCTTTGACACCCTTGGTCTGTCACTCTCACTCCTAAGGTTTCAGTAATCTGAGATGGATAGAGGCCTGGGTATCCAGGGCCAACGTGGAGTTGGAGTTGGGGTGGGGGGGTGGGGCATATGAGGAGGGAGTGTATAAAGGAGGAAGAGTGGATTGTCACACAGATCATATCGTATAAGTGAGCAAAGAGACTCTGATGTATAAATACAGACTGCCAAGGCTGGGTGACAATGGAGATGGGGAGAAATGTGTTAATAACTGTAAGTGGAAGGGGAATTGTGGTTAGAGGCTGGTAAGTCCAAAACACGCCTCTCAGTGGCATTGCCCCCAACATGCCGTGGTCTTTGCCAGCCCCTGGCTCTAATATAAAAGGCCAGTCTGTCCAGCACTGGACCCTGGTAAAACATTCTTAGATCTTGCCATTTGCTTAGGAAAAGAGCTAGTATGTTTTTTTGCAAAAACAGTTGATGATGCACCTTTTCCTTCTCAATTGTAAATAATTCTTCTGTGTTTTCATTTTAAAGTTTGGGTAGAGGGAAGGTGGGAAATATAAATTTGTTGCATGAGGAAAATGACTTCACTACATGACTGGAGGCATGTCCTCCAGTCAACAGGACATTTGATTAAAGATGAGCACCTTGGTCACTAAATCCTTTTAAATAGCTGTAAAGGTTTTAGTTATGCTACTTGAATTAAAGGCTTGGCATTATTTCTGTATCACTGAAGTGATGAAAATTAGAGTGCAGAAATTGGACTGCCCCTTGGAGTAAGGTAAATTACAATTATAACTAAAGGTGCAAAGGCTTAAACAATAATGATAAGAACAACAACAAAAGACTTAGAGAGGAAATAGACGTTGGATTAAAGAGAATGAATTGAACACATATTTAATGGTGCTCCCCCCCCCAAATACCTTTAAAGTGATATTAAAATGGATATTTTCAAAGAATAAACTACAAGGGAAATTGAGTTTGCAAAAGGAAATGATTATAACAAAATTTTGGAGGATGGTAAGCAGAAGGATAGTGCTAAATGTATCAGATATCTTCTGTACAATGTTGCAAATCTACATAGCCAGGGGAAAGGAAAGAGAGAGCTGAAAGATACTCACACAAGGCCCTCTGGGCCATTCTGGGCCGTTCTGGGTGCACTGCCGGGGCTCCCCAATGCCTGGGGACAGAGCAGAAAGAAAGAAAACCTAAGGAGCCATAAGCTGGGAGTTGGACAGGAGAGACAGGGGAACTGTCCAACAATCAGAAGGCTGGCCGCCTGGCTTGCAGCAGAGACAGATAGCCCATAGTTAAGACGTGGGTAAAACACAAAGATCTTCAGATGGCCATGGCCATTTGTTTCAAAATTTTCCCTTTTAATAAAATATCTTTTAGGCTTTTCCTCATAATTTTCTAACAAAATTTCCATAGCTGAAATAATTTCTTATACCACCTCTCCATCTGAAAATTATTGTTTTGAGTGCGTGGGAAAGAATTCAAGCCATTTTATTTTTTGTCTACAGTTACAAGTTCATATTCTATTAAAAAATATTCGAGAAATTTTTGTTGAACATTTAATTCTGATTTTGATAAACGAATGTCTTCAATTCTTGTTTCGCTATTGAGGGGAAACATCAAATTTGCTGTGTGATTGCTCTTAGTATTGTCCACTTTATCTTTTTTCTTTTACCATAGTAGCTTTCTGTTGTGCTCTGTAGCAGCCAACTGCAATCACCATGTGCTGGGAAGTTTGGAATATTCCTTGTTCTAGTCCTAGTACTAGCTTCTGCATCTCCACTCAACTCCACATCAGGAGTATGCCTTCATTTTACATGTTTAAACTTGTCAGCACTTATTTTTTAACTGTAATTTAATTAAAATAAACATTTCCATTAACAATTATGATTTACATAGGAATCACTATGATGTCAGCTGTCTGCCTCTTAAATTTTATATTCAAATAAACACATTATAATGTTACGTTAATGTGTAGGAAAAAAATCACTTGAACTGAATCAGCCTCCCCACTGGCTGGATCAATGACATCATTATTCATAATACTAGAATTGATGCCAGTGCCCCATACACGCAGTACAACATCATAATAATATCTTACGCGATGCAATGGTTACAGTGACATGTAGTCCCACCAATAAGATAAAGTTGTATTTAACAGAAAAGTATTTTACACTCCTTCAGTACTCACATTTAAACCTCAACTAGTTAAAATTAAGTACAACTAAACCTTTAGTTCCTCTGTCAGGACAGCCGCATTTCAAGTGCTCAGTAGCCACGTGTGTCACATGGCTACCTTATTGGACCTCACCACTATGGACAGTAAGAGAGTGAAACCTATTAGAGTGCCAGGCATTTTGTTAGGTACTTTCAAAGACATGATCTCAGTCATTCCTCCAAACAATCCTATGTGTTGTTGTGTACATGTTACATGAAGAAGCAGGCTCATTGAGATTCAGTGACTTATCCAGAGTCAGTTCATCAGGGAAGGAGCTGGAAGGACAACTGTTAGTCTGAACCCAAAGCCCATGTGGGTGTCATGACGACATGGCCAATGCTTGGGTGGAGTGATGTGTGTCATTGAGCAGGAAAAACTGGATGCTTTTTCTTATCTCCCTACCCCCTTTTAAAGTTTACAAGCCTCTAATTGATTTCATATGAGTGAAAGTTGGAACATGCATTTATTCAAGAAGCGTGTATTATCTCCCGTGGGCCAGGCACTGTCCTAGTGAACCAAACACTGAGTCCCTGCCTTCGTGGAACTCACAGTCTTATGCAAATGGAGCAGAAATTTTAAACACAACAACAAAACTGAATCACTTTCAGTGAGGTCGTTTTCTCAAATTTAAACTTGGAGAATGGGTTTAAAGTTCTCAAGGTGCAGGTACCTTTCTGTGATTTTAGAATGGGGTAAGGGCTTTCTGCTTACAGTAATTCTGCCAAGTGGTCATGCAAATAGTTGCTTAGTAGGAGCTTTTGTTAATGAATGTGAAGTCATTACCTCCAGTTCAGGGTAGAGCTGTTTATTCCTGTTTGTCCATTTTTATCCTTGGGGCCAACACCGTGCACTCTCTCAATAGAAGTGGGCACCAGGGCAAAGGAGCACATGGTAAAACTAGGACAGTTCTTCCCAGATTCAGAGTATCAGGCTGATGAGGGCACTTTTTTGTTTTTTCTAGGGAAGCACAATCGGATCACCCTATGCTAAGGTACTAATGTGATCAGTAAAATCGTGATCTTACAATGTGTCATAAATATGGCTTATTTTCAGACTACTGCAAAAGCTACAACAAGCACGATTTTCTTTGTCTGAGTGGTACAGTCAGCTCTATAATATTGTACTATCTGTGGTTTAGGATGCAACTAAGTAGCATTTGGGGCTGGGTCTTCAAGGGTAAAAATTTGTGCAAATGAAAGGATTTTTTTTTTCTTAAACACAGCCTCAGGCAAAATAACTCTTCGTATTTTAGAGTTCAACCAGATTATTGTACAAATAAGGAAACCTAAAATTCAGAGAGGTTAAGTGATTAATCCAAGGTCCCTCAGCATATTCACTCAGTGAGACGAAGACCTCTACACTTTATGTCCAACTATGAATTATGTGGGTGAGGAGAGAAAGAAGTGAGGAGGAGGGAGGGAGAATCAGAGGAAGCTAAAGATTGTGTATAAAGCTCAGTTAAGGCTAGGGTTTGAAAACCTGCTTCTGCCCTTTCTACTCTGACATTAGGCAGATTTCTTAACTTTGCTGAGTTTCAGAAACTCGGTTGTCAGACTTCCTAGGGTTCCCGTGCAGATTTGATAAGATAATACATGTGAAAATGCCTCAACCTCTCAAAGATAAGACTTTCCCTTCACTCATATCTCAAAGTACCACTTCCTTTTATTGGTCTTTAAGCCATCCATTTCAAACTTCAAGCTCCCCAGGCCTGTCTTAAGTGTTCTGGATTGGTGGATCAAACTCTGCTACCCTCCACCTGCTGGCCCCAACCTCCCTTGGGACCCTTTGTCTCCCAAGACTTTTCCAGTTCTTCCCCCCAGAGTCCCCTATACCAGCCTCTTCCTTGTCGCCTCTCAGTATCTGGCCCATCCTAGTTGGAGTTCTACCTAACAATAGGAAGCCTTTTCAAGTATTTGGATAGTGTGACAGGCTTCAAAGTGCTTTTACAGACATTCTTGCCTTTGATCCTCACAACAGCTCTGCAGGGGACACAGGGCAGCTGTTAACATCCAAGTTTTACCACTAAGTAACCCAGTGTGCATGGAAGCTAAGTAATTTGCCCAAGGCCACAAGCTGGAGAACCACTTGGTCTGCAGGAAGGAACACAGGCTTTGGGGTCAGGAACTCCTAGGTTTAAATCTCAGCTTTGCCACTTCCTAGTGGTGTGGCCTCAGAGAAGTCTTCCTGAGCCCCAATTTCCCCTTCTGTAAAATGGAGATATTTGTTGTGTGTCCTACATGATTGCATGTTTTATATATGCAGACTTAGTGTAGACAGCAAGTATTCAGCGAGCAAGACCAGAATCCAGTGCCTCTCACCATCTCTTTACACAGTTCCTCCACAGTGCTCCAACTGGAAGTAGGCTGTTCCTTCCTCAACTAGGGGAGCACTCATTATCTTTATCAGAAGTCTGGTTTCATGCCTCAGAAACAAACTCTGACTGACAAACAGCAAATAGGATTTTGCTAAGACGCTATTAGGGTCACAAAATGGAAGAAATGAAAAATCATTTCCTGGGAAGAAGCCATGGCTGCCCTAGGGATCTCAGCAGCCCGTTGGGGATGGTATTGAGTGAGTCAGTGCCAACTCTTTCTTCCCATGGGTCTCTCTCCACTCAAAATCCAAATTTGTAGAAGATCTAATTAACCTAGCTTGAGTCATGTGCCCACCATGAGGGCAAGGGTGGTTGGCAGCCCACTGGAAAGATATAGAATGGAGGAAAGGCAGTTCTACAAAGGAGAATGCTCTCAAATCAAGGAATTTCGTTATTTAGTCCTCAAGTGACTCTAAAACCAACTTCGTGTGTGGCTAGTTGTATTCACTTGTGCTTCTGTCTTAACATCCAACTAGACCATTAGTCCTGGGGGTCAGGATGGGAACTGAGGGGAGGGCACTGCTGTCTTATGGTTAGAATCAATATGGAAGCCCACAGACTGGCCTGGTGGCTTGCGCATAATTGGTGCTCAATAAATATCAGATGATTGATAGAGTTTGTCGATTTTATTACAGTCCTTGGTCTTTCCAGGCCAAAAAACAATTTCGATCTTTCCTTATCCCAGCTCCTAAACCTGAAAACCCCTATCTACATGCAGTCACCAAGAAAGCAATCAATCAATAACAATTCACCTAATTAGCTTGCTTCCATGAACCAATAGGTTCCTCAGGCCTAGCCACTTCCCATCACAACCACTGGGTGAGGTGTCAGGTGTCTTGCCAAGGGACTTGATTAATAAGTCATTATAATTGAAGCTGAATACAATTAATTGCATAATTTTGAACTCTTCAAGTTTAATTCCACAAAAATTACATCACAGAGTTGGGGCATGATGAAGTATTTCTAATGAAAGGAATAAACAAAAACCTGCATAAGCACTGGTTTGTATTTGTGACATATTATGCACATGCCAGGCATGGACTCTTGCCATTTCTGCTAACAAAAATTTGTAAAGCTTGGAGCGGCCAGTTAGCTCAGCTGGTTAGAGAGCAGTGCTCATAACACCAGGGTTGCACGTTTGATCCCCACATGGTCCACTAAGATGCGCCTCCACAACTTGATTGAAACAACTACTTGACCTGGAGCTGATGGGTCCTGGCAAAACACAGTTTTCCAATAAAGGTTAACTATTTAAAAAAAAAAACTACATTAAAAAAAACTTGCAAAGCTCAAATACGTTTATGAATTCCTAAACATGTGGCCCATTATTGAAAAACCAGACACCCTTATCCTAGTCAAACCCAATATTTTAATACCATAAGTGACGCCCTCTTTAAATCTACCCTGGTATTGTTCTTTCTGTAGAGATAGACCCCAGATTGGTTCATATAGTTTTTGGGGTTTTTTGTTTTGGGTCTTATTTTCTTTCTCTTTGTAGTTCCCTTAAATTTGTTCTTTCAAATGGTTATTAACTTGCTAGAGGACATGTCAGAAAATAGATGACGAATAAAAATAGTGCTGTCCGCCTTTGACAAAACTTTTACCCAATTGAGCAGGCAGGATTTTCATGAAGAAAATCTGAGAAATTAATTAATTAACTGTAACTGAATTTCACCTCTTTAACCTTAACTCGTGAGCAAACCTGAGCTAAATAAACATCTGACCATTCAATCTCTTCCACTTAAGGTTAACTTGAGTTTATTATTCAGGCTACTGCCCTTGTGTATTAGGCAACGCATAAATTACGCATACTAATTACCCTGGATGGGGCACCACTTTAATGAATTCTTTTAATTAAACTGCAACACAGTGGTTTTGCACAGGATGGTCTATATTTCATCCTTAAACTACGTTAACCTTCATCTTTGTCTGGGCAGCTCATATGTCCAACTGAAGAAGGTCTGAGTTTAATTCATCTAAGTATATACATTCAGCAACACACACACACACACCCTGGACTATCAGGAAATTTTGAAAAATTGTTTCTCTTCTGCTTTGGGTTTAGGAAATTATATGCCTCTGTGACAAGTTATGATTCTGCTGGGGATACTAAAGTGGGGAAAAAGGGCAAAACAAAACAAAAAATTGAAATGATGGAATCAATCAGCATTACTGATATTAGTCCTTAAAAATAAGAAGAATAAAAATCATATTAAAATGTTTTTACTAATATGTGCTACTAACCATGGGACACTCTTCACTTTGTGATCTTTGTATTACAGAATTTACAGTAAATAATCTATATCATGAGTTTAGTTTTCAAAGATGCAATTAGTTTTCTATTACCTGGAACCATTTGTGGATGGAGCAGTAGAGAAAATTGAAACCCATGTGTATTTTAGCCGTGAATATTAGTCTTCCTTTGTCTTTACTGAGTCCTGCTTCTAGGTGTTAAAATGGACAGCTCCGGGTTTTACCTCCCTGATATCTGAAGGTGGGGGGAGTACCAATGGGAGGAGGGGTGAAAATCAAACAGCCGAAAGACTATCTAGATACTGGGAACCTTGATAACCCCCAGCTCAGTCAATGCATATTGAGCACCTACTGTATTCCTGTCACTATGCTTGGGGCCAGACTATCATGGTGATTGATAAATGCTCTGTTTTTGTTTTTGTTTTAACAAAAGGAACACTTGCATATTTATATGCAATTCAGAAAGGTTCACACACAAAAATCTGTTGAGGGATTTGCTTCTGGGAAGTATTGGAGATCTGAGTTGGGAGGGAAAGGTGCTTATTATTCTTTATTTCTTCCTCTTCCTCCTCCTCCTCCTCCTGTCATGACTATGTCATACCTTTTAATTCAAAAAATAAAAAACAGGGCCGGCCGAGTGGTGTGTTGGTTAAGAGCTGGCTTGGGATGCCAGAGAACCCCGGTTCGGATCCCACATATGAGGGCCAGTGACACTGCCCTCCACAGCTAAGATGCCGAACAACAGCTCAACCTGGAGCTGGGCTGTCGTGAGTCGCTGGTGATGGTGTAGGCTGCAGCCCCTGTGGCAGTGGGGTGCCATGAGCTACCGTGTGTAGCCAGCATCCGCAGTGAGTGGCCGTCCAGAAGCCGGTGACTGATCTGCCTCGCCCGGGAAGAGCGCAATGATGGTGCCAACTTGGGCCAGTGAAGCAACGTCCTCCACAACTAGACTGAAGAACAAAAAGACAGCAACTTGTCTGTTCCCTTTCCCCCAATTCCCCAGCACCGTTCCCTTTCCCCCAATTCCCCAATAAAAAAAAAATCTTAAAAAAAATTTAAAAATGAAAATAAATAAATAAAAAAATAAAAAAACAGTAAAAATATCTAGAGAGTTTATAGTCCACTGAGAGAAACAAACATATCACAATGTAATGTGATAAGCGTTGTGATAGGTGTACATGTCGGCTACTCTGGAAACACAAAAGAGGGATCACCCAACTCTGCCTGGTGGAGTCAGGGAAGGCTCCTCAGAGGAGGTGGCGATTTAAGTTGGGCCTTGAAACATGAGTGTGAGAGTTTGTCAGGCTGAGCACCACCTCTCGAGTAATGGGAGAGGGATAGTAGTATAAGATGATTCTTCTATCTACCCCAAGATTGTTCTCTCTTAGGAATTCTGTTCATAGATGTGCTCTTGCAGGGTTTTCCTGATGAAATAAGGAAGCAGTGTTTAATTCATCCTAATTTTTGACAAGATGACTGAGAGTGATGCTTTGTAAATGGTCCCAAAGAAAAGTTACTCACTCCAGAAAACAGTTGGATATGCCTGAAATTCTAACTTCAGAATAACTCCAACATCCCTATAAATTTTTCACCAAGTCCCAATTTAAACTGAAAATTGTACAAAAGCAATTGACCCGTAGGATATAACCCTTCATTTTGATGGGAAAGATAAAGAATACAGTCATACCTTGTTGTATTACACTTCACTTTATTGTGCTTCACAGATGTTGCTTTTTTTTTTTTTTTTACTACAAATTGAGGGCAGGACGCTCCACCAGCAAAAAGATTGCGACTCATCTTATTGCAGTGGTCTGGAACCGAACCCACAATATCTCTGAGATATGCCTGTTTAGGGCATTTTTTATCAGCAAAGCCTAGCTCTTAATATCATGTCATTGTGTTTAGAAGTGGAATTCTCGCTCCTTCCTGACCTTCACTTTGGAGCTACAGTAGAGGAAAGATATGGAAAGTGAAGACCACAGTGGTCTTATGTTCCATGTTTTACCATTGATGGAGTTCTTTGAGGCAACAAGCTCCCTTATTCTGGGTCCATTAAGGAGGCCTGTATGGACTGGGCTGTTCCATGTGCCTCAAAGGAAAGGAATCCTGCCCCCTAACCAGTGCAGCAAATCCTAGAGAGGGATTTGGTAGAACTTGGCTGGGTGCTTTAAGCCTCTTAGGAAGTCCATTTGCATATGCAGTGATGGGAAGAGGCCAGCAGATTTATCTCATCACTACACTGGCTGATGCTGGTATGATCAATACCTTTTGGTTATTTACTGAGCCACAGCTATGCATCGGATGTAGGGGATGTAGAGATGAATGTCACTTTTCCTGCTTTCCAATAGCTCACAGGGAAAAAAAGAGTCGCAGACAACACCACAATACAGTGGAATGTGCCCTGCTAACCTGAGCACAGAACAGGAAGCCAGGACCCTTCCCAGTGGAGAGCCTGAAGACCCCTAACTATAGTGCAAATGTACCTTTGAAATGGGAGCTGTTCCAAAATGCCTAACTCCTAACTTTAGACCAAAGAAGCAGAAGAAAGAGAGGATGGCTGAAATACATGGGTAGAATATAATTTAAAGGCAGAGCGTTCTGTAATTGGTAGATGGCTAAGGCTCATGGGAGATTTTTCTCTCTCCTGACCCTCTCAGCAAATTTAGGAAGCCCCGGGCCGGCCGAGTGGCGCGATGGTTAAGAACTCGCTTGGGATGCCAGAGGGCCCCGGTTCGGATCCCACATATGAGGGCCAGTGACACTGCCCTCTACAGCTAAGATGCTGAACAACAGCTCAACCTGGAACTAGGCTGCCATGAGTTGCCGGCGACTGCGTAGGCTGCAACCCTTGCTGCAGTGGGTTGCCATGGGCTACCGTGTGTAGCCAGCAGCCAGCGTGAGCGGCCAGCAGCCGCAGTGAGCGGCCGTCCAGAAGCCGGCGACTGATCTGCCTCGCCTGGGAAGAGCACAGTGATGATGCCAACTTGGGCCAGTGAAACAATGTCCTCCACAACTATACTGAAGAACAAAATGACAGCAACTTGTCTGTTCCCCTTCCCCCAATTCCCCAGCACTGTTCCCATCCCCCCAATTCCCCAATAAAAATCTTAAAAAAAAAAAATTTAGGAAGCCCCACAGCTTGTTAAACAATCTATGACAAAAACTAGGCTCCAGAGTGATTTTTTATGATGACATTGGTGGCTCTGGAGCCAGACAGCCCGTTTGGATGTGATGTGTGTTATGACCTTGAGCAAGTCACTTCGCCCCTCTAACTCAGCTTCCTCGTCTGTAAAACTTGGATAATAATAGGATCTACGTCACAGGCTGATAATGGTGATTAAATGAGATACTGCATGTAAAGTACTTAGCAAAGCAATGGGCCTCTAGTAATTAGTAAGTGTTAGCTATTGTTGTAATTAGTATGAGTAAGGTAAGTGCATCTTGGACCTCAAAGCAAGAAGATTTTATTACTGAATGATTAAAATGAACCTAGGACTCTTGCAAAACTGGTAGAGTATAAGAATGGAAGGTGTCTCAACACCATAAATCACATGGGCATGTGAAGCTCCAAAATACACACACACACACACACACACACACACACATTCATTTCAGTTTATAAACCAAATTACTGTTACAGATGACCCATTCTAAAGGCCTGGGATGAATTCTTAATCACCTGAATGCTCCTTTTATTGGCTTACTTCACAGCTGAGAGGAAACTGTTCATCCTTTCCGAAGCTGTGGATTCCTCAGAGATGATTTGACCAGCACAGAAGCTGAGTGCATGCTTGCTCTCCCATGTGCCAAAGAGGATAGGGCATGTCCCAAATAGCAAGAGCACTGGGGGAAAGCCCCTTGCCCCCAGGAGGGCACACTCAGGCCACAGTGGTGACCAGGAGGCAGCCACCTGTGGCCACCCATTCCCCAGGACTCAGCTTTGATCCCTTTGTGTTTCATGGCTCCCCGGGTGGCATTTTCTGCCCCAGGCTTTCCACATGCAGAGTGTCTTCGTGTGGTCCTCATCGGAACATATGTTATGACATACCATCTGGCCCTTATGCATCTCCCCAGTGACCGTGGTATAAAAACCTGCCTGTTTGGCAGCTACAAGTGCCCACAGTCCCTTGGATTTTTTTCTTGGTCTGAGTGTTTTTCAACATCAATGGATGTAGTTAGGAAGAACGCCACCAAGCATATGGACCCAGGACAGCATTGTGATCACAAGGGGCACGCTACCAGAGGAGCTGCTCTGGGCGAGCCCAGCAGAGGCTTCTGGGCGAATGCAGCGCCTGAGCCAGTGGGACTGGCTCACCGGTTTACAGCTGGGTACAGCGTCACACAGGCTTCAGGCGCAACCTGTGTGAACAAAACGTGACATGTCAGCGGTGCTCATTGACATCCAGGGCTTGGCTGAGGGGAAAGGAGGCAGCTTGCTGAGAACACATGTGTCTGTTGGCTGTATGCGATAGAGAAAATACCGAAACTCTTCAAATCCTGGGGTCAGCATCATGTATATTGCTTCTCTTTATTTCTTTTTTTTTTTAAGCTAAGCCATCCTGCCACCTGTTGGCAGCTCAGTGACTGCTCACCTCGGGCCGGGAATCAAACTGCTGTTGCTCAGAGCTCAAACTCTTGAGCGAGCTCTTAACCAACTGAGCCACTCGGCCGGCCCGTGCTTCTCTTTAAACAGAGGAAGCAGTGCCAGTTGCTGAATAGCAGTTATTTCTAGCGGGTATGGAGGGAGAAGCCACAATCAAGTTCCAGAGAGTTGAAAAGATAAAACTTGAAAGTATAAATTATTGTATGTACATACAGTGGAATCCTAAGCAGCAAAAAGAAAGGATGGGGGAAATTTTTTCTGTATTGATATGGAAAGAACTTCAGGATGCATTAACCAAAAAAAAAAAAAAAAGGAAGATAGAAAATAACTTCTACCATTTGTGTAAAATCGTTGGGGTGAGGCAGGTACGTCTGTATTTGTATATGCATAAGAATGTCTGGTAGGATATATAAGAAACTAATAACAATGGTTACCTATTTGGGGGTGGCAAGAAGAACCTGAGCTAACCTAGAACTGATTTTCCCAGGATTCCTTTCTCTATAAGGTCCCAATTTAGGATTAGCCACAGTAGAAATTTGCATGGGATTTGGAAGTCAGAAGTGAAGTAGTATCAGATTTTAGCTTTAGGCTTTGGACGCTGGTTTAGGGCACCAGGCACTGCAGTAACTTGATAGGCTGTTGCTGATCTGCTAGTTCACTTTGTGGGTTGTATTATACCTGGGAACACAGTTCCTATGGCTCCCACCACATTTCCTCCCTTTGCTTTTCTAAGTCTTGGATGACCAGTATGTGTATAAAACATACTAGCTTTTTCCTGCAAGTCATCCACATGATTGATGATGGAGGCCTAGAGAGACAGATGCAGGTTGCAGTACATCTTCCTGGGTTCTTGTGTGTCCTTGTTCTCCTGCACTTCATCATTAAGTCTTCTTTCTTGACTGCCAACCCAGCTGAGTGTGCCAAATTCAGGCCCAACACCAGACATAGAGGCAATGGCCTTGCATAGACATCTCCATTTGCTCCTACAATTGCATAAAGCCTAATCCCTATAATTTAATTTATAGTGGTTCTGCTTTTCTGATTGTACTCTGGCTGATACAAAACCCCAGAATGTCCAGAGACATGTCTTAGTGTTGTCATTGCTAATAGCACAGCAAACCTAGACATTAGTATCTCCATTTTGCAAGCTGACCCTAGAAAGGTTGGCCACCAAGTTTAGAATCTAACTCTATCTGACTCCAAAACTCATCTCTTTCCACTATACTGTATTGCCTTAGATTCCAAAGTAAGAGAGGAACATAGCACAAAAGAACATTGTTGTCATAACAAAAAATCAGCCTTCTGAATAGACTAAAGAGAATGTTCTCAGCTCGTATTTCAGCACTGAGGCTCCAAGTGGCATTTATATTGTGACACAAGGCAAACATCTAGAACAAAAATGCTTTGGATATTCTGGGGTTGAGGAGATGGGTGTCATTAGCCTTGTAACTTTCTTAGCTATTCTAAATGAGTGCAAGGATGAGAGTTAGCCACGTGATGCTTCATACAACGAACTAAGGAATTTGTATTCATTCTATACAATGTCAAAAAGTCTTCTAGGGCCAACTGAGTGGCACAATGGTTAAGAACTGGCTTGGGACACCAGAGGGCCCCGGTTCAGATCCCACATATGAGGGCCAGTGACAC
>NW_017731626.1:2304851-2348469 GCF_001890085.2 Hipposideros armiger | reverse complement strand
CGGGAAGAGCGCAATGATCGTGCCAACTTGGGCCAGTGAAGCAACGTCCTCCACAACTAGACTGAAGAACAAAAACGACAGCAACTTGTCTGTTCCCATCCCCCCAATTCCCCAATAAAAATCTTAAAAAAAAAGTTTTCTATAACAATATCCATAAAATATTGTTATAGACTGAGAATACTAAATAATGTTTGACAATGTGGACTTTTGAATGCTTTCTGCTGGTTCCAGCTCTCCTTAGAAATACACACATACAAAAGTAATACCTCCTTGCCGGGTTATTCTAAAATTTTTCATCAGCCAGAATAACTAGAAAATGTGATTTTCAAATCTGAATTAAAGTTGGCTATGGAAAATGAAAGTCATTACCAACTAGAAAATATAGAGCAAAAGAAAAATTCTCAATTTTATGTATTAGTTGAAATGTAGCAGGGAAAGTGTTATGAGAGAGCAAGTCAGCTTGGGAATGACAGATTTCTGGAAAGCCCTGGGCTTTCCTTGGGACACAGGAGGTTCTGAATCAATACAGCAGAGAATTTAAGATCGAGCCTATTTATAACCAAGTTCACTATTGTGTTATGAGAATTGTCTTAGTCTGCTCTGGCTGCTATAGCAGATACCACAGGCTTAAACAACAAACATTTATTTTCTCACAATTCTGGAGGCTAGAAGTCCATGATCAAGATGCCAGCTAATTTCATTTCTGGTGCGACCTCTCTTCCTGGCCTATAACAGTCACCTTGTGTGCTCACCTGGCCTTTCTTTGGGGCATGTGTGTGGAGAAAGAGAGAAAGCTCTCTGATATCTCTTTTTGTAAGGACACTAATTCTATCGGATCAGGTCCCCACTCTTATGGCCTCACCTAACTTTAATTACTTCCTGAGAGGCTTCATCTCCAAATACAGACACAATGGGGGTTAGGGTTTCAACATATGCATTTAGGGAGGACACAAACATTCAGTCCTTGCATATGCATTTAGGGAGGACACAAACATTCAGTCCTTGACAAGAGTAAACATCTGTTGTAGAGAGTGATCCAGCCCACAGCCTAGCATTCTGTTTGTATCTCCCTTATAAAGCTTGACTAGATAAAAGATTCTATTTTGATTAAAGACCACAAGTAAACAAGAGTAAATGAGGAGACCTTGGGATTTCAGCTTTGTGTTTGAACTTCATGCATTTTGCCTTTCACATCAGCATCTCAGATTTCTCCAACATGTTCAGGTTATAACCCCTCTGATTAAGGAAATAAGGCTTGCCTTACCTTAACAGGCAATTAGCTTTTACAATTAAATAGAGAGAGTCATGATTAATGACCTTGCTAATTGTTCTTCCCTGCTGTGCACATTAATACAAGCAATATGCTCAAAATTCTGAGGAACATTCATTCTTTGAGCCTACTATGCTCTATCGTTATAGATCCAAAGCTGAGGGAGGTTCAAACCTGCCCTCCAGGAGATCAGAATCTAGTATTATACAAAAGATGTGTGAACAGCTATATTATGGCTAGGAAGAGATCTTGTCAGTTTTCCTGGTGTCTGGCACAGCACCAACATAATGAACACGTTGGCCAATTAATTGCCAATAACCCCAGTAGGCCAGAGGGTAAGAAAATGGCACCATGGACACACAGGAGGGATTCTAAATCATTGGTAGGTAATATAGCAGTTTTCTAGAATGTTTTCAAAGCAGGGGAATATGTTCAAACTAAAAAAACTAAGTGGAAGCCAAAACAATATTTCCAATTGTCCAGTTAATTGTTTTCACATAAAGAAACCCTAACCCATTCTTTAGGAGTCAATTCCTCTATGAAGCCTCTTTTAATTCTGACAGCTGGATGTGATGGTTTCCCTCAGAACACCCCAGCACTCTGTTGTACTCACCTGCCATTTATCACTGAATACCTTCTTATGTAATTCCATTATCATGTATGGGGAGTTTTGCATCCTAAAAGCCAAATATCAGAACTGTAGAATGTTAGACTAGAAAGCTCTCCAGGAGATCCTTTGGTTCAGTGTCCTCCATTTACACATGAGGAAACTGAGGCCCATTCAAAGAACAATCATTGAGAGATTAAGCCTCTCTGAGATGGTGACATTTATCCATAGACTTAAAGGAGGTAGAGGGAGTTGGTTCAATGCTTTAGAGAGAGCATATACCTGGTGTGTTCACAGAAGGCCTCATAGCCAGGAGGCTATTGCAGCCGAAATAGAGACAGCAAGACAGAGGCGGAAGGGACGTGGGGCTGGGGTCAGATCATGGCGGCCCTGTTGGCTTACAGTCATTTACTCTGACTGAAATGGGAGCCATTGAAAGGGTTTGGTTTTTATGTATGTTTCTTTGTGGTTTTATTGTTGTTTTTCATGGTGGTGTTTGTTTTGGTCAGCTTTAGTGAGGTATAATTTACAGTACAGCTATAAATGTACATACAGTAAAGTTCAGCAGCTATAAATGTACAATTTAATGACTTAACAAATGTGTTTACTTGAGTAAACAACACCACAATCAAGATATACAATAGCTCATGACCCCCAAGAAGTTCTCTCACCTCCCTTTGGAGTCAACCCTTGTCTCTATTCCCAGCTCTTGGCAACCACTGATCTGATTTCTGTTCCTGTATTTTTGCTTTTTCCAGAAACTTGTATAAAAGGAATTGTACAGCATATACCTTTGTATCTGGTTTCTTTTACTCAGAATAATGCTTTTGAGACTCATCCAATTTTTTGCATGTATCAGTAGTTCATTCGTTTTGTTGTGGGGTATTCCGTAGTATGGATGTATCCATTTGTTTATCCATTTACCAGCTGAAAAATATTTGGATTGTTTCCAGCTTGGGGTCATTATAAATAAAGCTGCCAGAAACACACTCATTTCTTTTGGGTAAGTTCCTAGAAGTGGAATTCCTGGCCATATGATGAGTATATGTTTAACTTTATAAAACATTACCAAACGATTTTTCAAGATAAATGTCCATTTTGTATTCCCATCAACAATGTATGAGAGTTCCAGAAATCCTGCATCCTCATCATCACTTGGTATTGTTGGGTTTTAAATTTTAGTTATTTTAATAGGTGGCTGTTAATTTGCATTTTCCTAATAAGTTATGTTTTTAGCACGTATCTTTTCAAGAGCTACTTGCCATCCATGTCTCTTTGGTTAGTGTCTGTTTAAATGTTTTCTCATTACTTTTAGTTTTCTAATTATTGAGTTGTAAAAGTCCCTTATATGAGGTATGATCAAAACCTACAGTGAATGTTTAAATTTTAAAAAATGTATTACAGTAAAAGACATAGGGATGGCCTGTTAGCTCAATTGGTTAGAGCATGGTGCTGATGACACCAAGGTTGCCAGTTTGATCCCTGCATGGGCCACTGTGAGCTGCGCCCTCCTTAAAAAAAAGAAAAAAAAAAGGACACATTGCCATTAATCCCCCTCAAAATATTCCCCCTCACTTTGAACACACTTATCCTATCATTCTTGCCACTTTCTGAAGCAGTTCTGGAAGTCCTCTTTTGTGAGCGTCTTTAGTTGTGCTGTCATGGCTGCCTCAATATGCTGAATCATTTTGACTTTGGGGAAGAGCCGGTGCCAGTTCTGGTGCCAGATCTGGTGAATAATGTGGATGAGGACATACCGTAATGTTTTTATTTGACAGAAATTGCTGTACCAGAAGCGATGTGTGACACAGAGCATTGTCATGATGAAGGATGATTTACAGCACACTTTATTTTTTTATTTATTTATTTATTTTTGGCCAGTGTGGGGTGCCTCTTCTTTTTTTTTTTTAAAGATTTTTATTGGGGAATTGGGGGGATAGGAACAGTGCTGGGGAATTGGGGGAAGGGGAACAGACAAGTTGCTGTTGTTTTGTTCTTCAATCTAGTTGTGGAGGATGTCGCTTCACTGGCCCAAGTTGGCACCATCATTGCGCTCTTCTCTGGCGAGGCAGATCAGTCGCCGGCTTCTGGACGGCCGCTCACTGCGGCTGCTGGCCGCTCACGCTGGCTGCTAGCCGCTCACGCTGGCTGCTGGCTACACAAGGTAGCCCATGGCAACCCACTGCCACAGGGACTGCAGCCTACGCCGTCGCCGGCGACTCCCGGCAGCCCAGCTCCAGGTTGAGCTGTTGTTCAGCATCTTAGCTGTAGAGGGCAGTGTCACTGGCCCTCATATGTGGGATCCGAACCGGGGCCCTCTGGCATCCCAAGCGAGTTCTTAACCATCGCGCCACTCGGCCGGCCCTACAGCACACTTTAAAACACACCTTCTCTCAATTGTAGCTCACACCGGACTGACTACACCGAACAAGTTGAAGCTTGTCACACACTGTTACTAAGGTTTGATGTGCCATTTTCCCATATTGAAGATCCCTTCCTTTCTGTTGGATGGCACTCGGCAGCAGCATTCACTGTATTTTATGATCACAATGGAAAGGTGCTGTGTCACACATTGCTTCTGGTACGGCAATTTCTGTCAAATAAAAACATTATGGTGTGTCCTCATCTACCTTATTCACCGGATCTGGCATGGTGCAACTTCTGGCTCTTGCCCAAAGTTAAAATGACCATGAAAGGTAAACATTTTGAATTGATTCAGGACATCAAGGCAGCCATGACAGCACAACTAAAGACACTCATGAAAGAGGACTTTGAGAACTGCTTCAGAAAGCGGCAAGAACAATGGGATAAGTGTGTTCAAAGTGAAGGGGGACCATTTTGAGGGGAGTTCACGGCAATGTATCTTTTACTGAATAAATTTCTTTATTTAAACATTTACCATATTGTTTGATCACACTTCGTATATGTTTGATACGATTCTTTTGTCAGATATATGTCTTGTGTCTTGTCTTTTCATTTTTCTTAATTTTAGTGTGTCAGTTTTTTTCTTTTATGGTTTGTGCTCTTGTGTCCCCTTTAAGAAACCCTTGTCTAACCCAAGGTCACTAAGATTTTCTCCTATTTTTTCTTCTAAAAGTTTTATACTTTTAGGCTCTTCATTTAGGTCTCTGATCCTATTTGAGTCAAGTCTTGTGAATGGTGTAATATAAAGATTTAGGGTTGGTTTTTTTTTTTACCCATGTAAGCGTTCATTTGTTCTAGCATCATTTGTGAAGAAAACTATTCTATACCCATTGAATTACCTGGGCACCTGTGTTGAAAGTCAATTGACCATATATATGTATGGGTCTATTTCTGGTCTATGTCTCTCTTTATGCAAATACCACAAAGTTTCAATGTTGCTTAAGAGTAGGTCTTGAAATCAGGTAGTGTAAGTCTTCCAATTCAGATATGCTTTTTAAAAATTGCTTTGTCCATTCTAGGTCTTTTACAGTTCCATATAAATTTTATAAACAGATTCTCAATTCCAACAAAAACCTTTTAGAGGGTTTTGAATAAAAGAGTGACATCATCTGACTTACATTTTAAAAGGATCACTCTTGTGGCTGTGACTTGCTCAACATCAAAGCCAAACCTCAACTATGCATTTTACAAGGATATTTCAAGTGATGGACAAAATAAAAAATAAACAAGCCATCATCATATCAATAAGCATTCTCCAATGAATCTCATTGTATTGCATCACCCAAAGAGACTTTATTAGAAGATTTAAGAGTATTACAATGTTATATGCATGTGGACCAGGTCCAGCAAGTGAAAATTCTTCATGATTGCCTTTGGTAAATTATTTGAAGGCAAAGGGAGTCTAACTGAGCCCAAAAAAGAATGCCTTCCAAAAGTGGAAGATTTCGAAACCATGATATGGTCTCACATCATTTTCCATTCCTAGCAGCTGTGTGACTGCAAAAGTAACAATATTTTTGAAAACAGACTGTTTGGATTCCTCTTGCTATTTTTGTAAGATCTTGGTTTTTCCAGAGTTGTACTGGTTTTTTAAATGGCAAGAAGATGAATGCTATTGTAATTCATAAGTTAGCAGGGGAAGAATTTTGTAGCTTCCCAGGTAATCTCTTCACCCTTTGAGCTTCATTCCTGCCAAATGGGCAGTTTTCTACCTGTCAGAAATCAAGGTGTTTGTATGCGAATAAAACAACATTCCCCACCCCCACCACCACTAACATTTTTTTCTCTCTCTTTTTTTCAACCTAATATATATGTGGCTTTAAATCTTTATATATAAAGATTTTATTGGGGAATTGGGGAAGGGAACAGTGTTGGGGAATTGGGGAAGGGGAACATTGTGTTTTTCCAGGACCCATCAGCTCCAAGTCAAGTTGTTGTCCTTCAATCTTAGTTGTGGAGGGTGCAAGCTCAGCTCCAAGTCCACGGGCCGCTTTCAGTCTAGTTGCAGGGGGGCACAATCCACCATCCAATGTGGTAATCGAACCGGTAACCTTGTTGTTAAGAGCACACTCTCTAACCAACTGAGTCACCTCGCCGGCCCTAACATTTTTTCTGTTAATAATATTGCTCATTGGTAGTGGTTCTCCCTTTCTAAAATTTGGCCGTTTCCACCTTTGTTCATAGAATTGTTCCAAATACAAGTCATTTGAATGAGCTGCACGGTATTGTGGGAAATTGTGAAAGTTGTCATTTCATTGCTGACTGGGTGACTTTGGGCAACTCATATAAGCTGAGCTTTATCTTGTCCAGTAAATTGAGCTATCACCATGAACTCCCCTCTGCCACAAGACTTGTGCAAATCAGGATCCCTGCAGTTGTCGTCTGCGAGTGGGCGCACACTGCCTCTGTGGGCCTGGCCATGCCGCTGCAGCTGTCCCAGGAGCAAGGCATCACCCTGTGTGGGAGTGCCGAAATCATGGCCAGGTTCTTCTCATTGGGCACCAACAGCATTTTATATCAGCACGACATATATATCTGAAACCTTTACTTGAGTGCAGAAATATGGACTCACTTTGCTTGTAACCTCTGTTCCTGAGCTCATGAAATACCTAAATAATATGGTGGAACAACTGAAAGATTGGGTATACAAGTATTCAGTTCAGAAACTGGTGGTAGTCATCGCAAATATTGAGAGTGGGGAGGTCCTTGAAAGACGGCAATTTGATATTGAGCGTGACAGGACTGCCAAAGAGGACAGAACACCCAGAGAAGTCTCAGAAAGCTTTCCAAGATGAAATCCGTTCAGTGATCAGATCACAGCTACTGTGACATTCCTGCCACTGTTGGAAGTTTCTTGTTCATTTGATCTACTGATTTGTACAGACAAAGGTTTGGTTGTACCTGAAAAATGGGAGGAGTCGGGACCACAGTTCGTTACCAATTCGGAGCAAGTCTGTCTTGGTTCATTGACTACTACAATCCACAAAATAAACAGCATGGTGGCCTACAGAACCCCTGTCAATGACTGAAGGTGAGAGAAGAACAATAATGCAATTCTCAAATGTGCTGAAACCAAGTCAACTGTAGTTCATATGTTTTATTTCATTGGTTAATTTTTAGACAGCAAAAACTTAACATGCTTTACTGAATTGTGCTTAATTGTCCCATTTTTTGGTATTGGCTTGACTTTCCTTAGTGTTCACATAAATTTTTGCACACTGCCCTAAAGGGAACCGGCGGATTACATCAGCACAATAATGTCAATTCCTTTGAAGGTGGTAACTGTAGAGGGAAAAACTTCCTATAAAGCTAAATGCCTTCCTAAATCAGACCTTTTGATCAAGTATCTTGACTCAAAATATAGGTAGGGAAATATTTAAATAAGAAACACAGCAAAAGAAGTTTGAATATTCAAAATCTTTGTTTAGGTCCTAAAGTAACCGATAATCCATAATTAACAAAATATAGCTATTACATCCCTTTGCCATTTCATTTGTATAGCTCCCATAGTGAAAAAAATGTCAAATTATTTGATTTTAATTTATGTAACTTAACACCTACAAAGCTATCAGTATTCTACTGTTTAAATTCTGATGTTACAAAACTCTTTAAAATGTCTTTTTGTGTTTTATAAAATCGAGCTTTAAATGCCAAAGATAAATTAAATATGTATGTTTAAAAAAAAGACTTATGCAAATCAAATGTGACAATGTAACATAGCAATATCCTTAAGACTCTGGGGGTACAGTGTACAAATGTTGGTCAATAGAATT
Source organism: Hipposideros armiger (assembly GCF_001890085.2). Taxonomy (NCBI): domain Eukaryota; kingdom Metazoa; phylum Chordata; class Mammalia; order Chiroptera; family Hipposideridae; genus Hipposideros; species Hipposideros armiger. Next base: position 2,340,395 of record NW_017731626.1, on the reverse strand, counting down.
GCAAACAATAGATAGTGTTGATTCTGTGGACCTGCTTACATATTTTTAAAATGTATTGAACTAAGGCAGTGTTTATTGGGTAGCTACAATAGGCTTGGCATGATATAAATTACTGTGTCAGACAAAAGAAGTATAGGTACAGTGCCTGTCCCTTGAGAGAGGCTGTAATTTTAGCGGGGAGAAAATTCTTGTATACGTGAAATAATGAGAGATGAAAAAGACTTTGGAAATGCTTTTCAAGTGCTGATTTCCTTCACATGCTTTGTCTCATCTCATTCTTACAAACAACTGTGTGTAGGACAGATACTTGTGTCTTCATTTTATATGTTAGGAAAACTAGGCCCAGGAAGCTCAGGTGATTTCCCCCAAAGTTATAAAGCTGATAAACTATGGAGTTGGGATCCAAACCCAAATTTTCTGGCTTCCAGTCCAGAAAATCTATTCTAATGGTTCTCAAGCTTTGATGTGACGAAGAACCATTGAGGGTCCTTGTTAAAAAATGCAAGTTCCTGAATGAGTTGACCTGGGTCGAAGAGTCTGATCTTTAAACAAACAGTTCAGATGATTGTCATGCAGGTAGACTGCAGTGGGTTCCCACATTTATTCTTCCAGCCCAGACCGTGAAAGGCAGGGGCAGAGAGCTACGACACGTCTGTACAACCGGCATGCAGAGTACAGTGGTTCTAAGTGCAAAGAGTGGAGCCAGGCTACCTACATTTAAAACCTGCTTTCGCTGCTTACTAGCTGGGCAAGTTATGTCACCACTGTGCCTCAGTTCCCCATCTATAAAATGGTGGTGTACCAGTGCGTACCTCACAGGCTTGTGATGAAAATTAAATAAGTTATTGATTGTATATAAAGTAATTAGAACAGTGCTGGTATACAGCAAGCTTTGAGTTTGTGAGAAGGGGCACGTGGGCCATAGATACACTGCCGTGTGAAGGACGATGGGGGACAGCTGTTCTGGGATGCCGTGGCCTCATCCTTCACCATAAACAACTCACATTCCTGCACCTCATACCCACTCTTCTGATCTTGCAGACAGCTATCGGTAGCCTTTGGGATCAATTCCTTGGGAGGGAGACTGTAGCCAGCTATTTCTGCTTGCAAAGCAACTGGAAGGTTCTAAGGGGCCCTTCAGCCTTAAGTCGACTTCGTTGCTTTATCCCATTTAAATCCACATTCTCTGTTGAAGGAAATAAACCAACACAGTAAAGCTTGCTGATAGCCACTCCATCTGTATTATGGCACACAATGATGGCTGGAAGTTAAAGGTTTGATATATAGGTCTATTTTTTTATTGCCAGTCCCTGCCCCTGAAGAAAGTATTAAAATTTCCAGATGAGTAACCAAACAATAAATAGATGAGACAGTTGCTGTGAATATCTGATTTTTTGCATAATAATGAGATATTGCTGGATAATGCACTCTGCCATCCCCAGTTTGTCTAAATTATCATTTTGATTGGTCAAATGCATAAGAAAGATATACCAATAAAGCCGTGTCAAATGCTCCTTTGAAAATTGATGCAGGATGGAGGTTTCTTCAGGTTTGAGGTGAAGTGGGGGCTGGGACAACGGGTTCTTCAGTAAGTAACTTTGGGTGGATGTTTTCTTCAGCCACATCCTAATCAAAGGCATCCGAAATCCTCGCTTCTCCAGGGCCACATGCATAAACATGAGGTAGTTTGTACCTTCTAAGGCCTTGGGTATTGTTTTTGGAATTGAAAATAAGAACCAACTTTGGAAAAGAAGGGTCGTTCTAGGACCTGTGAGGTTTGTTTTGTGCAGAGCCTTTTCCCCTTGATTTTGCATCCCTGAGATATAACATCAGAGTGTTGATAGAACTTCTGAATCAGAAAAACCTGTCATTAGGGAACATGATGTCAATAAATCCAAATAGCTCTTGTGCCACCTTAGAAAAATGGAAGAATTCTGTAACTTCTAAATTGGGATAGAAACTAAAATTGCCTGGAGTATTTTGACTTTCAACTCCTCTTTCTTCTTGGTTATGTAACACCTAGTTTAATATGTTTGGCAATTTATCCTGGATTTTATTTTTAAACATTCCCTGTTGTTGTGTTGAACTATCATTTTCACCCTTTGTTTTGATTTAAGTTTTCCGTGGCCTGGCCTGTGAACCCTCTGAGGTAAGGGGCTATATCTTGGCATGACTTGTGAGCCTTGAAAGGCTTGCACGTCGTAGATGCTGAAACAGCCATAGGCCTAGCACTCAGACAGTCTAGGATTGCTAAACATGCATCATGTTTTGAAATTTTTCAAAACAGTAAGCAAACATAGGATAGTGTGGTATTTATTATAAATAAATACAGCAATCATTTATCAAGGACCAACCATGGACCATGCACCACATACTCATTAGCTCACTCACTGTGTACCTCATGGCGAAGAGGAAACTCTTACCTGTATTTTACAGGGAAAGAAACTGAGGCTCCAAAATGCTTGGTAGTTAGGCCAAGGTGACACAGTCAGTAAGTGATTCCAAGACTCCTTTCACTAAGCCACATAGCCTTGGCCATTGTCATTATGAAACTATATCACTCCATCCTTTTGTCTCCTGGATGCCTGGTCAGCAACTGAGCTGACACGCCCCCTGACATTTAAGTGCTTTGCAGGCTGGAATGAATGTATTTTCAGAAACCCCACACATCCAAGGGGCCCTTGGCAAAACTGAGATAAAGGACCTTCTTAGCGTGATGGAGCTGAAGATATCCCAGCAGTCAGCAGGCTGCATACTCTAGTAAAAGGAAAAATGCATGAAAGAAAAACGGGAATTGTTTTTTAAAAAGATAATATATCTATAAAGAAATCCCTAGATGTAGTGGAGAAATATAATTAGGGCTTGTCTCAAAAATCTGTAAACTATATAGTGTGATGACTTGGGCGTTGAAGAGAAACCATTGCAACCCCAAGGGTAGAATCTTTTGTTGGATTGATTTGTTGTGATTAATTTGTTATTAATTAATGACACTTCAGGATCATTTGAGGAAAAGGATACAAAGTGTGACCTAGACCAGGGATAATATCTTTCCTGTATTAGTCTAGTCATTATTGGAGATGACTAAAAATTGTTTGGATACCTGTTCTTCTGACAGATGCTGTTTATAGCTCATTGTTTTAAGTTCTATGTATATCTGTGCACAACTCCCCATCCCCACTCTCCCTGCTCATCCAGTGAGTTCCTTGAAGGCATAGATTGACTATCTTCGAGGGCTGAGCATAATATCTGACCGAAAAAGTAAATATAATTGTGGTATAATAAAAAAATAAATATTTGGTTTTCATCCCAGGTTCCTGGCACAGAGCTCCTAAAAACCCTTGGAATTTATTGTCTTTTATATGCTAATGAGATGACTCCTAGGGGGAGGCCCTGATAGCTTCTGGATGGGGCCTCCTCACCAGAAAAACCAACTAAGTGGGTACAGGGTTAGAACTTTCAGCCCCACCTCCAGAGAAGGGAGAAGAGGCTGAAGATTGAATTCAATCACCAATGGCCAGTGATTTAATTAATCATGCCTACATAATAAGACCGCCATTAAAACCTCTAAATGATGGGGTTCTGGGAGCTTCCAGGTTAGTGAACACATTGATGTGCTGAGAAGGTGGCATGCCCACAGAGGGCATGGAAACTCTGTGCCCCACTCTTTACCTCCAAATACCTTGCCCTATGCATCTCTTCCACTTGGCTGTTCCTGAGTTGTATCCTTTATAATAAACTGGTGAGTTGTTCTAGCACATCACTGAGCATGAGGGGGGTTGCTATGGGAACCCCTGAATTTGCAGTCAGCTGAGCAGAAGTGCAAGTAGCCTGGGAACCTCCACTTACAGCTGGTGTCTGAAATGGGGGCAGCCTTGTGGGACTGAACCCTCGATCTATGTCTGGGGTCTGCGCTAACTTTGGGTAGCTAATGTCAGAATTAAATTGAATTGTAGGACACCCACTTGGTGATGAAAAATCAAGAATTCATTATTTGTTTGGAAAAGACAATATTTGATATCGGGGGGAAATAACAATGTTTTATGAAGAAAAGGAGGGAGGGAGGGATCTTTGTTAGTGCATTTTAGTCACAAGTAAATTAAAACTTGATTCAAACTGACTTCAGTAGTAAGGGGAGCTAACTGGTTCATTACATTTCAAAGGTCTAAGGGAGGACCAGTATCAAGCAGTGCTCTATAGAATGACTCAACAATGCCCCAAAGACTGTTTTTTTTCTGTCTCTCTACTCTTCCTTCTGTAGTGCCAGCTGCATCTTCAGGTGGTTTCCTTGAGGTTCCCAAAAGGGCAGTCAGCAACTCCCAGCCACTTCTCATTTAGTTCCAGCAGGAAAGAGTGTGTGTCTTTGTGAAAGCATTTCTGTGAGAATTCTGAGAGTCACTCTGATTGGACCAGCTGAAGTCACATGCCCATTCCTAACCAATCACTGTGCCTGGGAATGCCATGATTGGCGTAGTGTAGGTTATTTGGTAGAAAAAGCTTTCTTATCACCTCATACATTTCCAAATTGAAACTGGATGTTTTGGAAAGGGAAGAATAGGTGCTGGGAAGGCACCCAGCTAATCTCTATTTTATTTGGAATGTTGCTTACATGACATAACAAGTGATATAGTTCCTAAATGTATGCATATGTTTGTTTACTGCCTTAATCCAAAATATTTTAACCAACTAATCCATAGCAAATGTTATTGGGGTGTCAGAAAAGTCATGATGCATTTTTGCAACGAAAAACATAGAAAAAATACATCATGACTTTTCCGACAACCCAATACATCCAGGAGAGGTCAGACCTTACCATAAACTAACTATGAAGTATATTGCATATTGGATCAAGCAAATGGTATGTTTGACAGTACTTTGTAAACTACAAAGCCTGAAAAATATGTGAGATTATCCCATGAGCAACTGGAGAAATATAAGCATGTATTGAGAGTTGTGACAGATTTGCAATGTTTGAGCCAAGTTCTGTAACAAGGTTGAATAAGCTTAATAACCCCCAATTCACAATCAAATGGATTATTACTTGATGAAAATTTAAACTTCATCTTGACTTTTTGCCAGATTTATGACTCATTTACCAACCAATCAACATAGATATGACAGCAAAAACATCACAGACCAATTGGCACTCTAAGTTTTTAGCTCTGGGGTTGGCAAATTTTTCTTAAAGAGCCACATAATAAATATTTTAGGCTTTATGAGCCATGTGGTCTCTGTTGCAACTTAACTCTGCTATAGTAACACAAAAGCAGCCACAGATGATGTGTAAATCAATGAATGGCTGTATTCCTATAAAACTTTGTATGTGGTTACTGAAATTTAAATTTCATATCGTTTTCATGGATCATGAAATATTATTAATCTTTTGATTTTTTATAAGTATTTAAATGGTAAAAACCATGTTTCGCTCATGGGTGGGCTATACAAAAACAGGTGACAAGGTGGATTTGGCGTGTGAACTGTAATTTGCCGACCCCCATTTTAGCTCAGTGCTGCAAAACTGTAAGATTTATGAAGAGGAGATGAAAATTGCATTACCTGAACCAAAAAGCTATGCATTCACAGAAAATGTCACCCTCCTTTGCATATAGGTTCTGTAAATTTAGTCATTTTTTGGGTCTTTTCATTAAACTTTTGATACCAGTGAATGATCCAAAATTTCCAGAATTCACACCTCTACCTTTAAAATAAGAAAGATTTAAGCTTTTTGAAGAAACACGGGAGTGAATTAGGTTATGACTGGACATCTTCAAGATCAGGTCGCATCTTTATTGGAAATGGTGCAAGCTTAGTAGGTCCTTTCCTGAACTCAGCATTTTTCTCCCAAAGTCACTAGCTCTCAACTGCCCTTATTTCCATTAATAAAACCTCATTTCTAGTTAACCAGGGTTGAATCTTTACAGTCATTATACAGTGAGCATTCAGTAGGAATCTTGCTTAGTCTGAGGGATTCTATGTAGTGGACCTGCTGCCCCCACAGGCCCTGGCACGTGACCCTTACCTGGCCAGAGACCATATCTCTTCAGCTACATTGATTATTTCAGAGATGGACTGATGACCCAAAGAAAACAATCATACTTTTTCTTGGGACTTTGGTTAGAGCTATCTAGTTGAATTGGGTTTCTGTTATTTGCAACCCAAGGAATCCTGAGTAATTGAATTGCCATTTAATTCTTTTGAGTCTTACTTCTCCTTCCCAGCACTCCCCTCTCTCATTATCTAGTTGGTCACTATGGCCTCTAGTTTATTGGATGTGTCTTTCAAATCCATCCCTTACTCTCTATTCTTCTTTCACCATTACCTCCATCTGTGTCTCACAGTAGCCCCAAGTGGTGTCCTATTCAGTAAATATTTTTGAAAGACAAGCTCTGTGCTATAATGACAGCGAAATACATTGGCAAGAGCACTGGATTTGGAGTCAGGTAAAACCTGGGTTTGAATCTTAGCCACTTAACAGAAGACTCAACTCCTTTAGATATTAGTTTCCCTATTTATATCATGAGAATCACCTCATCGGTTGACATGAGGCTTAATAACATAGGTGAATCAGGGCCGGCCGAGTGGCGCGATGGTTAAGAACTGGCTTGGGACGCCAGAGGACCCCGGTTTGGATCCCACATATGAGGGCCAGTGACACTGCCCTCCACAGCTAAGATGCTGAACAACAGCTCAACCTGGAGCTGGACTGCTGAGAGTTGCCAGCGACGGCATAGGCATGGGCTACCGTGTGTAGCCAGCAGCCAGCGTGAGCGGCTTGCAGCCACAGTGAGCAGCCGTCCAGAAGCCGGCGACTGATCTGCCTCGCCCAGGAAGAGCGCAATGATGGTGCCAACTTGGGCCAGTGAAGCAACATNGAAGAACAAAACGACAGCAACTTGTCTGTTCCCCTTCCCCCAATTCCCCAGCACTGTTCCCATCCCCCCAATTCCCCAATAAAAAAAATAAATAAATAACATAGGTGAATCAAAGCGTGCACATACACTGTCAGCACCCAAGTAATGAGGGTTCTTATTGGGTGAAATGAACTGTGAAATACCTGTCTAGATTCCTTGGAGAACATTCAGCTGTCCTTTCCAGGATCCTTGCTCCCCTTACACCCACCTTGCCCACTTCCTGTCAAGGCCATTTATGAGCTTCATTGCTCATAAATCTCCTAAGATCTCCACTAGCTCCACAGACTTCACTCTGGCCCCAAGAACATGCCCTCTTCTGTTGCCAACCAATGTGACCTCCCTCTGGTCCTCACCATGAGGCCTCTGTCTGCCAGAAATGCCACTCGAAGTCCTTATGCCAATGAATCTTGAGTTTGAGCTTTTTGCCTTCACCGAGTCCTGAAACCCAAATCCTCTCAAGGCCTTTTGTTCCTCTTCTTTCTCCTCTTCCTCTTCAGAGCCTTCACAGAACCTGTTCCCCCATCGAGGCACATTCTCCATGTGTGCACTCGTCTCCTTTCCCTGGAGATCGGGGCTGGTAGGGTATGTAAGTGGAGCCATTTCTCTGTTGCACACCTCCTGGCACAGTGGAATACCCATGCCCAGTGTTCAATAAGCATCGGTTGAGTGAAGGAATAAAGACTTGCCAGAGCTAATGGATTAAGTGACCCAGGATCATAAGCACACTATTATTCAGGATTTAGTCTGGAAAACAGAAATCATACTAAATATTTCAAATAGAGGGAATTTAATGCAGAAAGTCAATTACATGGGTGTTGATAGGCTTAGAGCACAAAAAAGGAACTGAGAAAACATCAAGGTAGCATCGGTAGGAAGCAGCTACCTCTCCTGGGACCACAGAACAGAAAGGGAGAGGTTGGAGATGGCAGAACCTAGGACTGTGGAGAGGGGCCCCATAGAGCCAAGACCCAGGCCTGAGGAGGGGGTGCTGCCCAGCTGATGCTGGTGCTTCTGGAGGTCAACAGAGGGACCCTGAGGAGCTGTTGCTTGGACCTCAGCTGTCACACCTCAGGGGGCATGGTGAGGCTGGCTCTGGAAGTGCGGAAAGAGGGTGGAGTGTGGAACTAAAGCCACTTTGGGAGGGAAGCAGACAGGAACAGCAAAATCAGGAATGAGTTTCCTTCTCCCTTCCTCTCTCCTTCCAACATTCCTCTAGGGCAGCGGTTCTCAACCTGTGGGGCGCGACCCCTTTGGGGGTCGAACGACCCTTTCACAGGGGTCGCCTAAGACCATCGGAAAACAAAAAGATATTTACATTACGATTCATAACAGTAGCAAAATTACAGTTATAGAGTAGCAACGAAAATAATTTTATGGTTGGGGGTTACCACAACATGAGGAACTGTATTAAGGGGTGGCAGCATTAGGAAGGTTAAGAACCGCTGCTCTAGGGCTTCCTCTAAGCAGAAACGCATAAGTCAGCTGGCAAATGAATTTGGAAAGTAAAAGTTTCAGAACAAACTATAGAGGGCTGAATTTGGAGCTTAGAGAGGATAGGTAACTAGCCAGCTCAACATTTCTAGTATAACTCATTTTTTTACAAGAAGAAAGTAAGGCTCAGAGGGTTTCAGCAATTTACCTGCTCAATGCCCCCTCTTAAAATTGTTGATTTCATGATCTTAATCTACCTCCTTAAGAATAGTGCTGTTATTTTTATATGAGGAGGAGAGAGTACCCAAACTTGATAAATTGTGAGAATATGAAGTTCTGACAATTAAGTTTGTGAACTTGTTGCAAAAATGTTGCTAACCTTTTTTGATATCAGAGGGATTATTCATTATGAATTTGTACCAACTGGACAAACAGTTAATCAAGTTTACTATTTGGAAGTGCTGAAAAGGCTGTGTGAAAAAGTTAGACAATCTGAACTTTTCACCAACAATGCATGGCTCTTGCATCACGACAATGCACCAGATCACACAGCACTGTCTGTGAGGGAGTTTTTAGTCAGTAAACAAATAACTGTATTGGAACACCCTCCCTACTCACCTGATCTGGCCCCCAATGACTTCTTTCTTTACCTGAAGTTAAAGGAAATATTGAAAGGAAGACATTGTGATGACATTCAGAACATCAAGGGTAATATGATTGACAGCTCTGATGGCCATTCCAGAAAGAGTACCAAAAATTGCTTTGAGGGGTGGACTAGGCACTGGCATTGGTGTATAGCTTCCCAAGGGGAGGACTTCAAGGGTGACCATAGTGATATTCAGCAATGAGGTGTGTAGCACTTTGTCTAGGATGAGTTTGTGAACTTCATTGTTAGAATGCGTATATTTCTACTTCTCCTCTCTCTTTTGGACATTTTATGCTGATTAATGGCATGTAGTATATGCCATATAGGATAACACATGTTACTTTGAATGATTAGAGGGGGGGAAAAAAGCTTACAGCTTTGCCAAGTTCATTGCTTCCAAGCCAGGGTACTTTTTATAAGGTTCAGGGAGGGCCGTGTGAATCAGCCTCCCCAAAAGCATATGAGTTTCCAGTTACCACCAAGTTGTTGGGGGCAAGCATCTTTCAGTATCACTGAAAAGCAAGCATAACAAATTATAGCAAAAATAATCACAGAAAACTTCTACTCCAAAGTGGTAGCAAATTTCATTTAATTTTTTTTCTGTAAGAAATTTGGTAAATGAAGGCAAAACGAGAACATCTCCTAACCAGATTATTTAGCATCTAAAAGCATCTTCTCCCAGTGTCCCCTTTCCTCTGCCATCTGCTGAACCCCAGAGAATATGGACATTCACAGACATCAACCCCTGAGGACTGGCAGTTGACTGGTTGACCCCTGCATGGATGGACATTTTGAAACTTATAAATTGAACAGAATAAGGGAGAAAAGTGCAAAAAGGGCCCTGAGCTTTACAATTGGACTCATCTTTAACGTGAGGTGAGCTGTAGTGACTCCAAGACTAAGCATGGTCATTCAAGCAGTAGCCCCAGGACCTCTTGTTGGGGGCTCATGTTCAGTGCAGAGAGGCCAGAAACACAAGGTATAAACCTTCACTTGTCACATTGAACCACCAAATGAGGGTGAGGTGATCAAGAAGCTTGGGTGAGCTACTCTAGCATTCTCCGCCTAATCACACACAGCAAGCACAGTTCTGTTAGGAAAAGGCTGAGACTCCAAGCTCACAGCAAACCGGGAGCCTAGTACCTAAGTATGAATACACACTGTGGCCTCTAGAGTCACAACAGAGGCCCATGGTCAAAAGGGAGGCCAGAGCTGGACAGTAAACACAAATACATGCAACCTTCTTAAAAATCCATAAGAATTATAAAAATATATAAATGCCAGTCTTTTGGTAGTTGGATTGAAAAAAATATGTGAATACCCAAGCATACTTTTAGAAAGTACCATGAAATAAATTTGAACATATATTGACCCCTTCAATATTTGGTTCCATCAGCAACAAACAAAATTATATTTACTGAGATGGAAAGTTGCATCAGTCTTCTCCCTCCCTGCTTCCTCCCTCCCTCCCCCCCTCCCACCCTCCCTCCTTTCTCTCCTTTGTTTTTTCCTTCTTTCTATAATAAAATCACATTGAAAGTACCAAAATGGTACTTCTTCCCCATTATTTACTTTATGGTCTGACAGATACTGTGAGGGAATAAAGAGACACGTAGGTTAGTAATTTTCTTCTAACCACATGAACACATCCCTGCTTAGATTTCTTCGCAGCTGCCTTCATTCCCCCCCAAATTTTAATTAATCGTGCATGGATCCAGGATGGTTAGATAGACCTTGAGGTCCATCTTTGGGAGGTGGGGTGGGGGCAGTGTTCCATTGTGACTTTTTTGGTATCTGATCTGACTGAAACCAAAAATAAAAAATTGCTGTGAGCATAGAGGGAGTATTTTGGGTTCTATTGAAGGTGGTCTTCCGCTCCCCCACCACATAAGTTAAGTAGAAGATAGTTTAGGCAGAAAATGCAATTTAGTGAACCATAACTCACGGCCAAGTTGGGAAGGGTAAGAGAAGCAACAAAAGCATAATTAGATTGGCAGGTGTAAAAATCATCTTAGCTTAAAATCAGCAGAAGGTAACCCTTCTTCCCCCTCTGTAGACCTCAATGAGCTTGCTGTATCCCCTAAGTCTGGAAAATCATGTGAGCTGCTGTCGTCAGTAAAGAAAGTGTCTTTATATTAAACCAGCTGTTATTAGAGGCCATCGGGCATTGATACCATTTACGAGCCAAGTAACCTTGGGCAAATTAGTGACATGCCCTGTGCCTCGATATTCCCATCTGTAAAATGAACATAATAAAAAGCACCACTCATAAGTTTGTCGTTAGGGTTAAATGAGTTCGTATTTGTAAAGAACTCTGAACAGTACCTGGCACATGGTAAATGCTACACAGGCATTGGTTAAATATTGAAAAGTGGCAAGGAAGTAGCTTGTGCCATTGGCTGGTGGGGAACAGAAGACTGAAAGTGCCCAGATTTTTGTTAACCATCCCTATGTGCCTGGCTGTCACACTATTTCCTCTTGTGTCTTTTCAGCAACCTAAATAACAATTTGTTCGCACTGCATCTCAAAATCTATGAGAAGGCCCATGTTGGGAGAATATGCAAAAATAAAGGATCAACGCTTTCCCTTGCCACAGCACCCCCTTTTCACTGCCAAGTTACTTCACAGGGGTGGGAACAGGAGGGCAGACAGTGACAATTTGAGGGCTAAAAAATAGACAGCATGAAAAATAGACCTTCCCTCTTCGAGTCTGCAGTTCATCCTGAAGAACTTCAGACTGCATTCTTCTCAGGCAGGACAATCTCTAATAGGAATTTTTACTTTCCTGTTTCTCTATCATAAACAGTGATAGTAACTTAAGTTTGCAAGACGCTTCAAAGCACTTTCATCTGCTTTGCGCTACTTGATCATTGAGACAAGCCTTGGAGGGCACCCTGATTCTCATGTGAGAGACAGGTAACTGAGAGCTAAGGAGACCTGTTCACAATCATTAAGGCAAAAGATGATAAAACTAGGACTCAAATTCAGGTCTTCTGACCAAAATGTTTTCTTGAAAGATCTCATTTGTGCAGGTGATGCTTAGTAATATTTACCAGATTGGACTGAATCAGACTGAGTTGAATTGGCATGAACTGCATGGAAAGCGCACGTGGTCAAAGGTGGTGGTGGTGGCGGCGGGGGGAGGCTTTTAAAGGCCCGTGCTAACAGAAACATCAGATTTTCATCTAGCTTTTCTTCCTCTCAGCTCTCCTTGTTATCTCTCCTCTCTGTGGTAAGTGAGCCAAGCTAAGGGTAGGAGTGGTCAGCTCAAGGGATGGGAGTTGGGGTAGCTTGGAAAAGCCATTGTGAACAAATTCCTTTAGTTCCACCATCTTTTTTGTATCCCCCCCCCTCCATCAAAACACATTGATTCCAACTCAGAAGAATGATGTCAACCTGAGCCTGCTCCCGCTTGTCCTTGCTCTTTTTCCTGGATGTCCTCTAACCGACAAGCTCTCCTGTGTCGTGGCTCACACAGTGTCAAGCTGCTTTATTAAAAGCAAATACTATCTCAAGAGCGAGGAAATCAGACATGGCAGTATCACATAGGAAAGGTTAAAATGAAATGCTACAATAAGGAGATAAAAGCTGAAGCTCAGATTCTCTGCCCTTCTCTGCCATCCCCTCATCCCCCATCCCCCATCTTCCATCAGAGAGTAAGCCATAGCAAAGCAGCTGAGGGAATGACATAGTCAGTACTTCCTGTGGGCCTGGACCCTTCAGACTTATCTGTCTGGAAGACTTTTTCAGTTTGAGGGAGCGTGTTAGGGACATAAGAAATGGTTCTGATGGAGGGTGGATCCCTTTCTCTTTAGACCTGGGACTGAGCAGTGAACATTCCCTGTAGTTACACAAAATACCCAAGAGCCCCACTTAAATAGTGCAGCTTGTCATGCTGTATAAACTGCCTTAAGATGACGTGAGACTATATTATCAGAAAAATGCCTTCATTTTGACAATTTCAATACCTTTATGATTTCTGATTTTCAGTAGCATTTATTGGGCATTGGTGGTAGGACTGAACTCATATTTATTTCACTTTCAGTACCTGACTTTGGTGTTGTTAAATTACTTCAATGTTGATAAAGGAATATATCAATGGGATTCACCAAATGAGTGAAATAGAGGAATTGGTTTCCCTGGAGTTTCTCAGGACCTTTCTAGCTCTAACTGTCAATGTCTTTATGATTCTAAGTTGAGGCAACATTGCGCCAGGACCCTGGGTAGAGGGCAGATAGCAATGGGAATGTAAGAACCAAAGCTGAAACCCTAAATTAAATTACATTATTGAATTTGCAGGGAGCTACTTGGGAATTCCACATGCCAGCACTAATGTACTTTACATCATTGGAAACAGTGTTTAGTTAAGTATAAAAGATGTTCACTGCAACAATCTTTGTATTAGTAAAAACAAACAAATAAAAACAAACAAAACCTAAAATCATTGAAAATGCCCCATCCAGACATTTAGTATGCTACTCAGTTGGCATCTTATACAACCATTAAAATCGATGATTGTGAAAACTGTGTATTGCTATGTTATGAAAACATGGGAAAACATGGGAAATGCTTGTGTAGTAGAATGCTGGAGAAAAGCAACCTATACAACTGTATATACACTGATTATAATTATGGAAAATATTGAAGGAGAAATGGGCTATTTTAAAATAGGCATAGGGCAAATATAGAAAAACATTCCTATATTATAGTTGTAGTATATTTACAGTAAATACTGAATTTCTAAATGAAATTGAACAGAAAAAAGCCAATTATATATTTAGAAATCAATATAAATCTCTCCATAAACTCTGCCATTTCTCACTGCAGTGAAATTCCAATTATTTTATATGATTTATTCAGCATCTGTCATTTTAAGAATTGGATAATGTTTGGTTACACAGCAAAGAATAATTAGCAATATAATTAATCAAATTGCTGTTTGTTTTTCTGTCAAAGTCAATCATTTTTCATTCTCTTGTTTTATGGAAGGGGTCCTCCTTTTATTAAAACCCGTAGCATCAACAAGTAAATATAAATGCATTTCACATGTTTTAATTGTACAAATTTAGTATCACAGCTGAAACTTGCCATCAATACTCTCATTTACTGACACCTGGACCAAAGGCATGGGGGTCTCTTACCTAAGCTAGACCTGCAAGACTATTTTCAGAACCCCCATTCATCAGTCAGTTGTTCTGTGTTGAGGACGGCAGTCACTCTATATACATAACCAGTACTAATCTGATAGTCATAAATTTCATCTTTGGCTGTTCTCCCCGCCTTCTCCCTACCCACCAGCACACCCTAAAGGGATGAGAACTGTTAGCGTCTTCCAGGCAGTCACGGAAATAATTTGATTCAGTCTAACTAACCCGTTGAACATGGAAAGGTTGGGTAGTCATTTGTCAGTTTTTCTCCGATATGAAATCATGCCAGGAATCTTGAGACAGACAATTATTTCAGTTTTTTTGTTTTGTTTTGTTTTGTTTTTAACACACAAATATCATGGCACTCAGGGTGATGGGGAACTTTTCAATGATCATTTTATTGTTATGAATAGACCTTCAGTCTGTCAAACTTATGTAAATAAATAAAATATGTCTTGGTGTTTCCAAGTGAGCCAGACATTTGCAGCTCTATTTCATTGTAGCGGGTCTAGTGGGGGAGTTCAGATGCTCAGAGTTTTCCTGTTATGTGAAACCATTCTTGGCTGTAATGTCTCTCCAAGGAGCTGCTCTAATTAATGCAAAACACTCTAGATACGACTTAATAAATACTAAGCTTCCTCTAAGTGGCACAAAATAAGATCCTGTATTGAACAGTTTCTCTACATGCTAGAATCATCAGACCAACACATTGTATTTCAAGAAGAAGGAGAGAGAAATCTAGAGCAAACGCAGAGTTTAGAAACAATTATTTCTGCAAACCAACAACTCTTTCTGTCTTATATACCTTAATAAACCCAGTCAACAGGGACCACTCTGGGGTGGGGGATGAACTAAGTAAATAAAGATACACAGAATGCAAAGCCTAAATCAGAATCAAAATGTCTCTAAACAACAGATACTTAAAGAATGCTTTTTATCTGCAAGCTTAACCTGCTCTAATTAATGCCCCAAGTTTGTTCCTTCAAAAGCTTGCAGCTGATTTGACATCGGTTATTTGCAGGCACAGGCAAATGGAGGTGACTCCAAAGGAGAACCCTTTGTTTCTATGTTCTTGAAAATATTCTGAAAGGAAAATCTTCCAAGAAAGTTTTTATTTAGCCAACTACAATTTTTTCACAGATACTTCCTGATTACTTCATTATTAGTTCTGGGGAGTTTGATAGCTTATAGTCATAAAACTGCCAACTCTTCAGTATCTTTTTTTGTATCTGTAGGTCAGAGCCACTTCCTGTCCCAGCTCCAGACACAAACCCTACGAATTCATTGAAGAATAGTGTCAAATATGACCTTACAAATCTTGAAGCTAAAATGAAATGCATTCAAGGTTTTGATGTACGTGGAAAATGGATCAGGCAAAATTTTTAAATACAATACAAAACCCTTTAAATGCTTTCTCCTTCAGATCAGATCTCATGTAGACTTCAAGTTTGAGAAAAGCTGGTTCATCCCTCTCTAGTCACACTTCAAAAGCTGAGAGGTTCTTTATTTTTCCCTGCTCTGCCTCTAGAAGCAGCTCTAACAGTCACTGTAAGCGCTCTAAGATGTTAACACATAGAAGTCTATAAAGTTCACCAAAACAAAAATGTCGAACATCGAAGACACAGGACAGAAGTATTGCCACAAAATTATCCTAATTATCTCAGATACATGTGGCTTGTGGCTTTTTTTTCCCCCCCCCCCCTCTGAGAATGGGAAATGAAAATGTAAGAAGATTCTGACTTGGAAATTCTAACCAAAGAGTATCTCTTCTCCTGATTTTTACATAACAAGTTTACCATCATGGTGCTCAGATAGTGTGTGTGTGTGTGTGTGTGTGTGTGTGTGTGTGTGTGTGTGAGAGAGAGAGAGAGAGAGAGAGAGAATATGAGAATCAATCAGGTGAGGTTGAAAGCTCAGCTTTCAAGTCTGTTGTGATACCAATGACCAGATATTAGTTGAAAGAGGGAAACTGGATGACCCAGGTGCAATTCTGATCTTTGAAAACAAGCTGTTTATGTAGTCCACGCCAAGCAAGGGATGTAAGAGACTTGGAGAGGTGTGTGATATAATGATGTTTATATTGATGTAGATAAAGATTTGTCTAAATCAAAGTTATTACCTCAGATCTGAGTGTTAATTGATCACCACGGCTCCTTGGGAATCCTGAGGCCCACATCGCCACCTCCGCTGGCTTTCCTCCCCTCCCCCATTTTGTCAGAAGCCAAGGGATGCCTGCTGCATCTTGCACTGTAGTGCAAACAGATCCCGCAAAGGGAGAGGAAGATAAAATGAATTTAAATTCCAAAGGGGTTCCAGTGCCGGTTTCCTAGTCCCCGAGTCAGCAATGTGTTTGTGAAAATTCAGCCTTTTTGTCTCCCAGTAAAAAGGAGCTAAATCTACATCGGTGGCCCAGTCTCGGGTTGCTATTCTTTGCATTTTCTATTCGAGTGAATGAGAGTGAATGAAGTGGCCGGGACCCTTCATTTGATCTACTCAATTGCATAAAGTGACAGAATTCTAATATATTTGTTTAATGCTTTTCAATGGGCTTTCACTTTTTTTTTTTTTTTTGCTTGCAAATGAAGCATCCATGGGCAAAGTTTCGTCCCCCTTTAATACCGGGACATATTTCATAACTCAGGCCATGGTTTGAAGTGATCTTGAGAGGAGTTTTAGACTCAAAAAGTGGAAAATAAAGAAACAGATGTGAAGTTATTATAAATTCCTAGAGTGGGCTCTGGGGCTATTGTGCCCCCACTGCGGGCGGTCCAGGGGCTGTGCCTTTCATGCTGTAATTGAAACATATTAATTAGATAATTTGTTGTTAGTTTAAACGAAACAAATGCATCCCCTTTGAGGCTTCACAGCCAGTGGGTTGGGTTGTTTTTGTTTTGCTTTTTTGTTTGGGTGTCTCTCTGCATATGTGGCTTTAGGAAGGAAAAAAAATAATTGACATTTATATAAAGAATTTGAGAACAGATCCTGACCCTTTCTGTTCCTTAAATGGATGCCTTTTTCATTTGTAAAAGTATAAACCACCCCTCACCCACCCCCACCTTGCATAAACTCATGTAAAACCTCCTGTTTGCAACTCTGCATTAGAGTCCCTCCTTCACACCTCCCAACTTCACCCCACTGGGGCACCTGGCCAGATTTATGCTTCTAAGATACTCAATGCTCTTGTCAATTTTAAAGGCATTAAACTCGCTGCTATAATATTTAAGCCATTCTGAGGATCATTTGCTAGCACCACTCCTGCTAGTCATAACACTTTTCAAAACCCCAACCCAGGCCATAGAAGCAGTGAGAACTTGTTCAGCTTCTCTCAAGAAAGTGCGCAAAATTCATCCACTGTAATGTAAGCATTTTCCCACATCACAGAGAAAGCCGTTTATACAGTTGCGTACAGAATCATGTTAAAAACCAAAAGTAACAGAATAGCCAAGTTTTGAAATCAAACACCAGAATTGAAAAAGTCAATCTTGCCCAAAAGTACAAAATAGAAAATAATATTAGTTAATTTGATTCCCAGTTTTATTTTAAAGCAGTTATGTGTTGACTTTGGACTTGAGCCAGGTGAAAAGATTTAACATGACAAAGAGGGCCATTGACGGTATCATAGTTATAAACTTCCTTATTTGTGGGGCACTTCAGCTAAACAGGGTGTAAGTCTCAAAGCTAGGGATGGAGCGGGGTGGAGACGTGTGTTTGGGCTGCCATTGGATTTCTGATCAAGGTCAAAATATCATCAATGGATTTTTTACTTGACTTATTCAACTTCGTCTGAGAAAAGATGCCTGGAATTGTGAAAGGAGGGCTCACAATGCCCAAGTTATTTCATTCTTTGCAATACACCATGACGAACTTACCAGCTGAAAAGCACATTTTCAAATACTGAGTTGAAATCACTGCTTTGCTAAAAATCAGAAATAAGATCTGCATCTTATTTACTTCCATTTATTCCATGTATGTATGTACACATCACCTAACCCTGAATTCTACTGGCTCTTAGAGGAAGCATATTTTACCTGACTAAGCTGATATTTATAAAATGTTTGAGGCCCATGTTTATATGGTTCCTTCATTCTCAGTTGGAGTTCAGTGTTAGTAAAATCGATGAGGGTAGAATATTCCAGAGATGGCTTTAACTTTATTTTGCAGGTCATGATGAAAAGTATTTAATGTTTTTAAAGTGTAGGTGATTTCTTGTTGAGAACGAAGTTTCAAGAGTTTCCTAACTCGGGTGGCTTACGTCTTCCAGGCTTTCTTTAGCTGATCTTGTTGATATAATTGTGAATTGGGCTTGATGAATGAGTTTGGTTGTCCCGTCTGACGAGCTTTGGTAGCTTCATGCATTTTAATCAGTCCAATGATTCATTTATTTTCCACCTTTTTTTTTTTTGGCTGTGTGTGGGATCCTTCCTTTTAAAAAATGGTCACAACAGGATTAATTACCCTTTGCATTAATCCTAAATTTTTTTTCCAGATAACCCTCTAAATATATAAGGGTTGCAGGTACTAAGGATTCTCCTTATGGAGTATAGTGATCACGATTTCTACGTGGGTTTCTGAGTTGGACACAGAATCTCCTGTTTAATCATTTTACACAGTAAAGTGTTAATCACCATTTAAGTTTTTCTTTGTCTTGTAACTTCATTAGTTGAATACACCTCTCACTCTGGAAATAGTGTGACCCCCTTCAATAAAGTTTCAGTTGGCCTTGAGCCATAACTTCTTGGCAAATTTAAACTCTCTGCAAAAATCTGAAGAAAAGCAAATACTTAAAGAGTCGAGCATTTAAAGTAACTTCATTCATTTCTTTAAAATAAATGCATCAAGAATTATTTTCCGACATGAAGGAGTGAAAAGAAATGTGTTCAATTCAAAGTGAACAGGTTTCTTGACATGCAAGGTGAAATTTTAGGGAAATTCTGAAAAAGAAAATTTCAACAACTGTAATAATTTAAAGGAGCAGGGAAAGGAATACTCACTCCAAGTAAGCTGCATTAGAATATAAGCACTGAGTAAACAAGTCTGTTTTTACTTTTTGTATCTCCATGTCATCTCTACCTGATTTGTACATAAGCCTTACATTTGTATGTGCTGTATTTTTTGTAAAATGTATATTTTCAGACAAAATACATATAGAGTACTATATTTTTTCAATAACAGCACTACACCTGTGCACCTTATCTATGCTAAAAATAGTTTGTTTCGTCTTTCTGCAGAAATATCTTCAAGAGTCCATCGGAATAATTTCTCTCACAATCTGCAAGTGCATAAGAGGAGGTTTGGCTATTTTAAACATAAGATAGTAACAAGACAAACTATTCAGCCAATGTATTGCAGAAAGTATGCTTAGAGAAACACTAC
The DNA here is from genome assembly GCF_001890085.2 of Hipposideros armiger. Classification (NCBI taxonomy): domain Eukaryota; kingdom Metazoa; phylum Chordata; class Mammalia; order Chiroptera; family Hipposideridae; genus Hipposideros; species Hipposideros armiger. The sequence goes on along the minus strand of NW_017731626.1, from coordinate 2,320,890 downwards.
ATCTATCATTTGTAAAGTGATTCTTTGCAGCAACTCTTCAAAAACACACAAAACTAAAATTTGAATTTACATATTTTAATGAGAAAATATTATTTGGACTAGGTTCATAATTTAAGGTAGACACCTTTTTAAAATTCTTTGTCTTAAAACAGGCATGCTGGGAACAAGAACATCAATATTTAAAATGCCATGCTAATTCTGTACAGGGAGAAAAATGAAAGGTAACAATTTTACAGCTCTGATGACGCTACAACTTTTTTTAACTTAAGCAGGTCACACCGGAACAACAGTTCGTTTTTCAGCAAATTACCTAAGACTCTAAAGGAATACAGCAAACAAAAGTGCATTTTACACAGTGTATAATCATTCCTATTCACAAGCATTTACACCTCTTGGCAGCCCTTAGCTTCTTGGATAAGTTCTTGTAGCAAACAGGACTTGTCCCTGGGAGACCTACCCGGTGACATCTCCTTCATGTTACCAATCAGTTTATCTAAATTCTTCTAGGGTTGCCCTTGATGTTGTCTTAGTTTGGGCGTATTTCATTTTTTTCCCCCTTCCAACAGTAAAATAAATAGCTAAAAAGGTCTCTAAGTAATCGGAAAGTTAACATCCCAATTAACTTTCCCATCCCACCTTCCCTCCCCTAAACGTGGCCAGAAATGAAGAGTAAACATTCACATTACAACAGGTAAAGGGGGCTCTGCCCGCTAGCCCGCCAAGCTATACAGATTCAAGTTCACTGTTTACATTTTACCGGGCGCTTTGTAAACAATACAAGGTTACTTTTAGTTTTGTTTTGCTTGTGTGGTGTTGAGGACAAGCTTCCCCTTTCCCGCTTGGCAGCCTCTCCCCTAACTCCCAGCTCCTGGAGCCTCTGGCAGGACACAAAACCCAAAACAAAAAAACTGCAGAAGCCGGGGAGGCAGGCCCTCTGCTCCGGGAAGCTGCGGTCCGCCCAGCCCCTGCCGGATGGGCGGAGGCGAGTGGGGTAGGAAGATTAGTGGTCTTATTTTCGCGTCAGAGTTCCAAGATGAGAACAGAGATCCGGTCCTCCTCTGGGCGGCTGCAGCCCTCAGGGAAAATCTGCTCCAGGAAACCTGGTGTTGGAATGAGCTGCGCTGAGTCGGGAGCCCCACCGACCCCGGCTGAAGGAAGACGCACGCCTGTCCGCGAAGGCGGGAGGCAGGATTTCCCCTGCCTCTTAAATGGGAGGGGTTTCCGGGGCCCCGGGGATGGGACCTCTTGGCTCAGATGGCCCCTGCCTTCCCCTTCTGTGGGGGCTAGGACAATTCCCACGCGCCTCCAGGCCCGTCTGCAAGTTTGTGTTTTTCTCCTGGGTCCAAAACAAAGTTCTCATGGGGGGAGATAGAGTTGGCCGAAGGTGAAATAGACAAGTCAGGGTGACGGTCCCAGGGGAGGGAGGGCAGGACTGGGAGCGAGGGAAGGCGAGTGCGCTGGCGGGGAGGGGAACAAGAGGGGTCGGCGGCCTCTGCGGGTCAGTGCACCGCCACTGAGTGCAAGGCGGAGGCCGGGCTGGTGAGCGTTTCGCTGGGAGTGGCGGGGCTGCTTTGGCTGGTGGCTGTTTGCGAGGACGTGGGGCTGAGTGAGGGTGGCGAGTTCGAGAGCAAGGTCGGGATGGGCGCAGGCAGCGCTGGCAGCGCGGGCACTGCGGCGGGCGTGGGCTTGATGGGCACCGGAATGGCGGGCAGCGTCTGGCCCGCTGCGTGGCACAGCGGCTTCAATGGCACGCCGTAGGCGCTGTATTCGCCACTAGCCATGGAGATGGGGGTGGCCGAATCGATCATGCCTGCAGAACCGTACACGTGTGGCCAGCCAGTGCCCAGCGAGCTGCCCATGGTAGTCAACTGGTTGGGGAGCGGGTAGGCGGCGGGCACGGGCTGCATGGCGGAGAAGGCCAGCCCCCCAGGCATTTTGTACTCGCGCGCGATGATATTCTCGATGGCGAAAGGGTGCTTGAAGCCGGAAGGCTGCGCCACGCCGCCCAGGTTGTAGGCGGCAGCGGGCATCTGCGGCAGGTGCGTGCCCGAGGCCGCCAGCGCGCTCAGGCGCAGCTTGGCCTGCTGCTGCAGATACTGCGCAGCGTCGGCGGGCTTGCTGGGCGCCAGGTGGTCCGACTTGAGCACCTTGAAGCGCTTGCGGCGCCTCAAGAAGCTGCCGTTCTCGAACATGTCCCCGCAGCTCGGGTGCAGCGCCCAGAAGCTGCCCTTGCCCGGCTGGTCTGGCCGCCGCGGGATCTTGATGAAGCAGTCGTTGAAGGAGAGATTGTGGCGCAGGCTGTTCTGCCAGCGCTGCGTGTTCTCACGGTAGTAGGGGAAACGGTCCATGATGAACTTGTAGATCTCGCTTAAGGGGAGCATCTTCTCCGGCGAGCTCTGGATGGCCATGGCGGTCAGCGAGATGTACGAGTAAGGCGGCTTCTGGTCGCTGTACGTGTTGCGGCCCGGCCGAGGCATCTTCTTGTTTGCCCCTCTCTCGCTCTGGGTCCGCGCGGGCCGGCGGCTGCTTTGATCTGAGAAGGGGAAAAGATAATGGGACGGGGGGCATGGATGCACAGACAGACACCGCGAGATCAGCCAGGCCGAGTACAGGCTTCGGGGGTGGCGGGTGAGGGCTGCGGCGCTGGACCAGCCGGCGCCCGCGCTCTTTAGCCAGCAACTTTGCGTACAGACTGGGGCGCAGGCATGGCGGGGGGGCGAGAGGCGCAAGGGTAGGACGGAAATACGCCGGAACTGGAGCGGACACCCGGGCAGGGATGCAACCGAGGGCGGCTCACCTTAAAGTTGCTCCAAGTTGCGTGTCCGCATCCGGGATGGAGCTACTGCTCGCCGCGTCTTCCCTGGCGCGCAGCCGGGGCACAGTGTCCCGGCTTGGCTGGGCTCTACCAGGTCTCAGAGCTCCACAGCTCAACGCCGCAGCGCCCAGCGCTGCCTGGTCCTCAGCGCCTCTGGCCTTGCGCTCCGCGGGTGGCCGAGCTCGGCTGCGAAGTCCCGGCGAGGACGGTGGCAGCGGCGGCCTCGGGGCTCCGGAGGGCGCTGCTGTGGGCTCCGCAGCTCCGCTGAGCTAGGTGGCTGCCTCCATGTCCTCCCTCGAACCATCTGATAGTTTTAAGCGGTGACAGGAGCAGAAAAGACCCCTGTAGCGGCGCTTCATTAATGTGCCACTTCTTAGCTATCATATGACAATCGCCTTGGGAGGAGGAGGAACAGGAGGGGGAGCGGGGGCTGCAGAGGGAGGGGACTGGGCGAGAGGGGAGAGCCTGGCCAGCTCCGGTTTCTTTCACACCTATTTACATGGACACCTTGGCCAATAGGAATCACTTCTAGCTCAAGGCTGGGCGAGGGGGAAGAGCCTCGGCCACCGGCGGGGAGCGGACACGCCGGCCAGGGCGCGCGTCGCTCGCGAAGGTATGAGGAGGCGGCAGCCGCGGAGCGGGGATCCAGGCGACCACGCACGTTCACAGCCCGAGCTGCTGCGCAGATGATGTTTGACATGGAAATTGCTTGGCTGGGGTATTCTGTTTCCTCCGCATTGTATCGGGTTTGTATTGTTTGCTAACTTCAGGCACGGCTTTCCCCTGCCGCAGACCGTTTTCCTGTGCTTGGCATTACCCGGGGCGGGTTGCATGGGTTATTATAATGAAAATACACCCTTCTCCCTAGTCCTGCCTCCAAGAGGCAGGTCAAAGTTTGACTTGACCTTCCTAGGCTGCTGCTGCCTTAGCTCTGCACAGTGGGTGTGTAGCTTTAAGCGATGGAGTTTAAAAAATACGTATAAAAATATCGCGGGGCAGCCCTGTTAAGAGCCCGTTTTGAACCTAACTGTATTGACCACGTTTAAAAAAAAACTTAAAATAATGTATCTGGGCGAATAGGCTAGGTCTTCACTTTAAAAGTCCTCCAGGAAGTTGATGAGACGCAAGAGGAAGGCTCTGGGGCTGTTGGGGCAGAGCTGAAGAGCGCCCCAATTTGTCTGACACACTTTATCCCCAGATGAACCGCAGGATCTCTTGCGTTTGAAATTTTAGGAGTTAGGCTTGCCTGGAAGTTTGCATTTTACAGCCGGAACTCTCTCCCCCCCCCCTTTTTTTGCATAGAAAGAACATATTTAGGGTTTAGAAAGCCCAGCAAAAGCTGTTTGCAGCCCCACTAAAGCAGCCCCACTAAAGCAGCAATATCTTCTAAATTTGCAAAGAACCAGCGAATTTAACTTTTTTTGAGATAGGAGAGGGCGGGGATGTGCCTCGGGTCACCCTGCCTGCTGAGGGGCGGCAGGCTCCCTTCTGTTCTGATTTGTTTCAGGAGGTTCAATTAGATTATTATTATTATTATTATTATTATTATTATTATTATTGTCGTCGTTGTCATCATCAAATTGCAATGAAAGAGTGAGTCATCCCCTCCTGCATGCACGCAGTCTAAGAGTAGACTCTAGGAGTTCCCACTGGTTTTTGCATATTCTTCAACCTCATGGTTTTCAAAAGAAACTTCTTTTACCGTGTTGTTAAAAACGCAATACTTACAGCTCACACTGAATCATCTTCAGTCTGGAAATGTGCGAACTTTTTATTTCTTTTTCTTTTGAGGAGGAGGAGGAAGTGGTGGTGGTGGTGGTGGTGGTGGTGGGAGAGTTCTGAGGTTTTGATACTTTTAATGATATTAGAGCATTATTAGTGGAGCTGTTTGGGATTAGTATTTTTTTAAAATCTTCCGGTGTACACCCCCCCCCACCCACACACACACACACACACCGCCACCACCACCACCACCACCATTAACTACAGTTTCAGAGATGGTCAATAACTCACCAAAACGTAACTTAAACACGATGAATTTAGGAGATTAAACAATTTCATTAATATTGAAATGGCTCTTGCGCCTGGGCTGCCTCGCTTGAGATGCAAGCGCACGTTTTTCAATATTAACAGAAGTGCTTGAAGAAAAGAATAATGTCACCTTCCTAATTCGGAAAAAATAACCAGGAGGCGGAGGTGGGGGCGCGGGGGTGGGGGAGGGATGCTGACCTGTCTCTGGGGGCTTGGCTGGAGGAGGACAGAGAAACCCTCCACTGCTGAACCAGCTGGACCGGGTTGGAACCTCTGCTGAGCTTCGGCAGCTTCGGTGGGAGGCAGGGATACTTTGCGGAGCTTTGCGCGCTTTGGCTCCTAAGGAGGTGTAGCATTTGGGGGTTGTTTGGTGCGGCCAGGTTCGGCTTCAGGGTCAGGGGATGGGAGGAGCTGAGGATCCTGCGGGACCCCTGATGGAGAACGGTAGTGAGGGCTTGTGTTTCTCAGATGGAAAGGCTTTCCTGTTCCAGAAGGCAGCTGGCCTCGGAGGTGCAAACCACGGGGTGCTCCTGTGGACAAGGCAGGAGCGCTCCTGGAAAGGAGAGAGAGGTACCAGCATGGAAGGCCCTACGGACTTTTAGGATCCTCTTAGCAAATATGTGCATACAGATATATAAAATATAGATAAAATATTGAGAGTGGTTGGATTCGGGATATGGGATGATAGGAGTGAAAGATCTGTTCCCCCAATGACAGGAAGATTTTTTTCTAGTGTGTGTGTGTGTGTGTGTGTGTGTGTGTGTGTGTGCGCGCGCGCGCGCGCTTGTTGAGGGTGGGGGATGGCAAGAGAAATGTTTTCTTGTTTTAACAATTGGCATTTTGTTGCCTTGCAAAGGGCCTTTGTAAGGCTGTCGAAATCATTGCTTGGAGTGAACAGTAAATTATAAGAGTGGAAACGTATGGATTAAAAAACAATAAAAATGCCAAGTTGGAATAAATATTTTTCCATTTCCCTGGGAAAGTTGTCATCAATAAGTTTGGGACATGCGAGGACACAAGTAGGAATTTGTGCTTGAGGAATCTTCTAAGTTTGGCCAGGGTGAGGGTGGGAGGTGAGGCTCATTGCCTATGCTTGGGGCTAATTAAGGAAATCAAACCCAATAGCACAAGTTTGCCTTGATGGGGGTGAGGAGTTGTGAGATGCACATTTAAAACGTGTCCTTGGCTACAGCCTTGTGTTTTGAGTCCTACTGAAGATCCGCAAAGCCCAGGGGAAGGGGGGGGGTTGGGTGGGGGATTTGCATGCTATTTACAGCGTTTTAAGACTGGTATTATGAAGAGTGGGGGAGAGGGGGAGAAGGAGCACTTTCCAGAAATCTTGAAAAGTGCATCAGAGTCTATTGTACAGAACCCAAAACAAACAGAAGCTTTGGGGAGAGGGGTACATCCGACCCGGAGGCTTAGGGAGTTGTTGGGAAAACTGTATAAAATACACATAAGTCAATTATACCCATGTGTAAACCAAATGGAAATCTCTTTCGCGCAATAGCCATTCATCGCCTCTGCGGAGCCCACCACCGACCGACCACCTTTCTGCTTGGAGAGTTTGCAATAGCCTCTTTTCCCACAAGCTGGACCACACACGGTTACAGATTTCGTAATAATTTATGCTAATTTCCCTCCATAAATCCACAATTCGCTTCAGTGGCACCCGGGCTGCTGAGGGAGTAAAAAGGAGACAGAGAGGTGACAAATACAATATTGATTTTGATTCCTTCTGTTGTCAAGCAGGTGTATGTGTGTGCGTGAACGGCGGGGCTGGCGTTTGGGGGCGGGGGCTCTGGGAGAGGAAAACCTTGCCGAGCCGGTCGGCCCTTCTAGCCACACTCCAGAAAGTAACGCACCCTGGTTTGTTAATATTTACCAAACACCGACGGGAGGTGGAGGGAAAGTACCCGGCAGCTTCCGAAGGTTTCCTAGGCGCCAAAAACAATACCCTCCTTCCCCCACTTGGAAAGTGAACTCTGAGCTGCCTGGAGCGCTCCGGCTAAGCCTTCCTTGGCCCCCCTCTCCTGCTTTCGCCCTCCATGTCCTTCCCTCCCTCTCCTCGAGTCTCTCCCCGCCCCCAATCTGAGTCTCTGCCCCCTCTCCTCCTTTCCCCTTTCCTACTGCATCCTGTCCCTCATTTCCGTTGCCTTCACTTTCCCCCTCTGCCTTCCACTTTTTCCATCGTCTCTACCAAATGGTCTGTGAACGGTGCTGGCGGCTGGGGGAGAAGGTGGAGGGCTGGAGCGGCGTCGGTTTCAGGCTTTCGGGTCTCCTGCGGCCCGCCCCACCTTTGCAGGCCGCCTCCCTCATTTGCCCAAGTTCTCTGCTCTCTGGGAACCCGCGCTAACGCACCGCGCTGCTTTGTCCCATCAGTCATTCTTCACCAAATCTGCATTTTGGTGGCGTGAAACGACTTAGCTTTCCTTTCAAAAGGATTTTGTTCCCGGGGCATTCAGCACTAAAACAAACTCCCTCAGCCTGTCAGCGGTCAATTAAAAAAAAAATTGTCGTTCCGAGTGTCCTGGGGGCTGTTTGTCCTTGGAATCTGTGCGACTCAGCCACCAGCACCCCCGCCCGGCACAGCCTGGCTCTTAAGTTCTGGAGCTGGGGACCAGAGGGAACCCACTCAGTGAGTTCGCTCGACCTGGGGCCAGGAGACCCAACGGTCTTGTGGGTTCACAGGCCCCAGAGACCCGCACCCAGTTGGGCACCGCATCCGGGGAAACCCAGGGGCCATGACTCTCCCCCGAGTGCCCTGGGAGTTTGATCCCGCACTGCCTGGCCGCTTCAACGGAGTCTGGCGGGAAATCATCCCACCCAAAGAAGAGAGGCGGGGAAGGGGACATACTTTGTGTTCTGGTGCCAAGGGCCAACAGGCAGTGAAAGGACTCTGCTCCTCCCCACCCCCACCCCCCACCTCTTCGCCATCGCCCCCCACTCTCACACCCATGCACTAGGCCTCAAAGGAGCACACCTGTTTTCCCCAACTAGTAGGAAAGAATGTCTGCCAAGGAACTTTGGAGCCATGTGTTTCATTGGTTGGTGATTGGGTTACATGGGATTTGGACCTACTCATAACAGGGAGGTTGAAAAGAAACTTTTGATGAGTATATTGTCTAAAATCAATTCCCTCCCCATCCAGTCTTGCTGGGTTCTAAGAAAGGCAAGAGTCTCCACCTCCTGCATCCACAGTGGGGGGCTCAAACTCAGCGGTGTCCCCTTCTTATTCCCTGTTTCCTGGTGAGGCCTGTTAAGACCTCTGGCTATGGCACCTGCAGTTGAAACCTAGGTTTTCCTTGGGTTTGAGAGAAAGGGTGTGGCCAACACCTCACCCCTTTAGAAGTATTTCCCTAGCAGCTGCTGCAATTTGGAGAGCAAAGAAGGCTCAGTTTCCCTCCACCTCAAGCACAAAACAAACAGTAGCCAGTGTTAAAAGCCAGGTCCCGCTAGACCTCCATCCTCAAAAGTGCTAACCCCCACCCATAGTGAGCAGGCAATTTCAGTGCCTGTGAAAACAACTCTTGCCCTGCTCGCCATAATGCCCTCTCCTTGGGATCAGTTTGCTAAATACCATTTGGTCTTTGCTTGCTGTGGTTTGCTCGGAGAGTTCAAGCCTTAGTTTCCAAATCCTATCTCTCCTTTGCATGAGCAATCGCCTAGCTTTAAATTGAGCATTATGAAACCTACAAATGTCTAGAAAGTTATTTGCAAAAGGTTGGTGGAAGGATTTTTGTATGTCACCATAAGTTTCGCTCTGCACTGTGTGAAACAGAAGAAGCAATGCAAATCTATTATTACTATTGGAGGAAATATTGCTAAAGCCACCTTGGTATTGAAGGGATTAACTTGCTTTTCTCCCAGCCCCTAACTCTGGGGTTAAGACAGCAGTAGATCAACTGTATAATGTGTGCACTGTTCGCTCATTTGTACATGCAGAACAAAGGTTGGACTAAGCCAAATTGCATTGCACTTGTGAACCGAGTCCCGATGTGAAGTATCTTTTACAGCGGGGGAATGAGAACAATTTCGTGTATGTCTAAAAGGGAATAACAAAGCCACTTTCTCGAGCATCTCAAAGTGAAGTAGCGAGGCGTGACATTCCCAGGGTGAGGAGGGACAAAAGCAGGGTCAGGGGGATGAAAAAGAGAATCAAACAGCCACTTTCACATGTCTGCCCTCAACTGCTGCACCTCTCCATAATAGGAAACAAATGTTGTAAAAGGGGGGATTGCTCCCATTCATTCAAAATAGCAAATGATAGCTAAACAACATTGTCAAAACTGAATCAACTTCTGTGCAGTACCACCCAGAAAAAGGCATTGTGTTTTGTTTAATAGCGGGGTGGAGCAAGGGGTCTCTCTCTCTCTTTTTTTTTAAGAGGGGAGGGAGAGAAAAATCACCCTATACTTTTCATATTAATTCTCTTTGTCAGGAATTACAATAGTTTGCTCAGATCTTGAGGGGAGAAATCAGGATCTCTGGCTAGGCGCCCTCTCTTAAAATGTTATGTTTGCAGGAATTTGGGGAAAGCAGAAACAGGACGGCGATTTTTAGCTTTTTAAAGTGTTTCAAAGCTTCCAATAAGTGGGAAAACTGTTTTAACCTCCTTTGAATGTGTTATCCAGAAAAAAATAAGATGATGGTTGCAATTGACTACTACGGTAAATCCTCTGCAGTTAGGCTAAATGTACTTTGCTCATAAATTTAAATAAAATCGATTCTGGGAGGAACTGCAGATATCTGAAGTGAGGAATATTTTGCATCCATTATCTTTGTTGGTGCACCCTCCCGTTTTGTTTCGAAACTGGATAACCTGTAGGTGTCCAGCCTTAAAACCCTGCGCTTCTGCTTTGTTTGTTCAGGCTGACAAGGCGGAGAGCTTAACCCGGTGGACGTGTGCGTATGTGTTTTCTTAATGGCAGAAACAGGTTTTGCTGAAGACCACAGCAGTCTTTAGATATAATAACTTGCTGTATTCCTGGGAAGGTTAAAACTATTTGATTTTCCCTTCTCTCTCTCTCTCTCTCTCTCTCTCTCTCTCTCTCTCTCTCTCTCTCTCTCTCTCTTTTTTTTTTTTTTGGTCTCCTTGCTTCCCCTGCTGAGCTGCCACCCACAAAGCGGGTTTGAAAAAGAAAGAAAAGAAAGAAAGCGGCTGATCCTTACTGGCCTCCCCCAACAAAGAATGGCTAGGAGGCGGGGACTGGAGGGGCCTGCAGCGCTGCCCCACGTTCGCTGCCCCTGGGCGGCGAGATCCTTCTGCTCAGGCGGGTCTCACCTGGAACTAGGGCTTCGTTTAGCGGGTCCCCACGCGGGGCGCCAACCTCCCGCCGCGCGCACTGGTCCTTGGCAGCGCCCCTGCTTTGGGCATTCAGTGTGCTCACTCTTGGTGAGTTGCCGTCTGCTGACAAGCTTTAGGGGGGAAACCAGGTTGTCCCAAGGGCTTGCAGACGCCCCAGAAATAGATCCACTGCCCTCTGCATTCCTCTGTTTCTCCGTTCTTCCTTATTTCCTCTCCCTCTCTCACACTCTGGTTTCAATTTCTGCAGCGGCGTGAACACCAGATTTTAGGTCTGTAAACAAACGAGCTACCTTCCCAGCAATGCTGACTGTCCGGATCCGCAGTGCATTTCCTTCTGCACCCAGCCCGCTCAACCTAAAGAAAGGATGGAAGGAAGGGAGGAAGGAAGGAAGGAAGCATAAAACTCAAATATCCCCACCCTCCACCCCATCACCTGCACGCCTCAGTGGTGTAGCCCTAGCCTGTGACAAGTGGGTGGCTCGGAAGAGTGGAATAAATCATGAACTCTCCCCTTCATAGCATCCACGCAGTTTTAGGAGACTTTGGAACTTCTGATTGTGGCTGACATCACTCACCGCCCCCTTCCCTTATCCCAACACCAGTGACCCTAGTAAGCAACTCCCCACTTCCTCATTTATTTAATATTTTTATTTGGTAAGAATGTTTGAAATATATATGTACATATTTGTATATTTAAAATAAATATTAAGTCAGCGCTGCCATCTTCCCCTTCAAGTACTCGGGTAAATCCAGACCATGGAGCATTTAGTGATTCCAAAAAGACCGATCCAGCAGGTGATTTTCTTTGGAGGGATAACATTTGTTTGTGGTTGCCATAGCGATTTGATTGGTGGAGCTGTTGGCTTTTCGTCACGAAGGTAGGCAGCCTAGTCTTGGCGCACAGGCTGTAAAGAAAACCTCTCACCTCTCACTTCCCCCCACCCAGCCCCCAAGCAGTTTACGGTCCTAGTCTTGAACTGGCGCTCCCGAATACCCGGAGCTTGGGGAGGCGATTGATATTTCCGTTCCGTCAGTTCATCCTCTTGTCACCTATGTTTCTTTAATTGAAAACAAAAGCTATACACAAACAGGGTAAAAGAGATTAGCCATACAGCGTGCGTGGTTCAGATTGTTCCTTTTTTTTCTCACGTCTTTTACTCCTTTCCGGAAAGACAGAGGGAGCCTTGGGCCTCATAGGTTCCCCAGATCTTCGGTCATTATGAGCCACTTCGACTTTCCTTCGCGTCCGGATCCCCGCGACCTGTTGAAGACACCGCACCGCCGCCCGCGCGCGGAGCTCCGCGTCTAAATTGGTTATGTAAACTGCTTGTGTATTTCACATTATCATCCCGCTGTCTGGAGGCAATGTAGATTTTCTAAAGATCTAATGAATAAACAACCAGCAACTGCTGGCGGTGTAATTTACATTGTTAATGCCTACATGTGTATAATAAATATGCATTTGTATGTCTTCAAATAAACTCTTTTTAGTTTCTAACCTGTGGTGATTTTTTTTTTCAAAAAGAAGGAAGGGGTGAGGGGGGGAACCTCGTCTTCCCAAAGAACAAGAATTATTTCACTTGCGTGGATCTGGTGAAAATGGATTTGTCGTGGAGCCCAGATGTAGGGTCTGCAGCCCGGCCGTTCCTCCCACCCTACTAGGAAAGCTTTGCTGGACGAAGCCCCGCACTGGACTCGCTAAGTAAGGGAGAATGTGTCCAGAAACTGAGGGGCGCGGTTTTGGGGAGGAGGGGTGCAGCGCTTCTCGGGAGGAATGGGAGCCGGAAGAGAAGGGACAGTGTCCACGGGATCTGGGTATTCTCCCCCGAGCTATCGCCCTCCCCCAAAGAGAGGTGCCAGCCTCTTCTCCCAGGTCGCAGCTTGGGTGGGGAGAACTGGGGCTGCTGTGGCTTTGATAACTTCTGGGAAGAGTCACCCGGGGAATTTCTCCACCCATGACGTTTCCTCACGTGCCTCTGTAGACAGCATGTCGGACCAGCCTGGGGGACTGGAGGGAGGAAAGGGGGCGCTGGCCCCGGATTCGGGTCCTACACTTGGCCCTGCCAGCCACTACCTCCGGTAGGGCAGCCTCGCGGAGGGCAGCAGCAACACGGATGCTCCTGGGAGAAACCGCCTTCAGAGCCGCGGGGTTTGGACCCAGCCTCGCTGCTGTTTTCAGAAGTCGAACGCCCTCCCTACATGTCCCACGCTGCTTATTTCAGGCACGGCGCCGACGTTTGATATCTCTCCCCTCCACCAACCAGGTGCCACTTTCTTAGCGCGCTTGAAGGCAAATGTCTCATCTTTTCCCGTACTGGATATGGAATACATTATTTTAATTAAGTCTATGGCGATTTACTTTCCTCTGAGATCTATTCCACGGTGCAATTAGGAACGTATTGGTGCTGGTTATATGAATATTCAGGAGCGTGTCAATTAATTAGCAGACAGAGGAATCTCATTATGGTGCTCAAAACCCTTTTAGTGTTAAGCAGAATTAAGGGAGTATTTGGTAATGCGCTGGATTAGTGAATATTTTACTGTGCACTCATTTAACTTCATTATCATAGCACTTACACTACTCTCTGATTTTATTAATTAAACTGCTCATTAATTTGTCCAAAAAAAAGATGAAAGTTTTAATGTGCCACCCAATAACTTGGAAAGTAAACTTTCGCCCGCTTGGGTCTTCGCTCCCGGCCAGAGAGGATAGATAGCGGCTTGCACAGCCGGAGATGGAAGTGCATTTCCCCATCCCTCCACCCTGCAGCTTTAGAGAGCCAGCAATCTGCTTCCCGCCCTCGGGGGGGCAGCGACCGTAAACTTTCGCTTTTTGCCTCCTGGGAATGGCCTGGAAATGAGTCGTCCTTCAGGACTCAAAAAAAAAAAAAAAAGAAAGAAAGAAAGAAAGAAAGAAATAGAAAAAGGAAAGAAAGCCTCTTGCTCTTTCACGAGAATGCGGGTGACTGGGCGTGGAGCGATTCCAGGGACGTGGAAAGTGTCCTGGGGCTTACTGTCCGCTTGCCTAGGCGCCTCACCTCCAAGCCCTAAGGCTCGCTGTTCCCAAAAGGCTTGCACAAAATGCACTTGGTGGGGTTAGCATCTGCAACGCCCTCTAAGGGCCTGCTGAGCGCAGCGCCCACGTCCGGGACGCTTGCGGCCTCTGCGGGAGCACCCTGCTGTCGACCAGGGCCACCTCTCAGGAATAATCTGGGTTTGTACCCAAGTGTGACTCACGCCCACCTGCTCCTCCCCCACCCTACCCTGAAAGGTTAGAAAGACAAATATTAAAATTACTTGCACAAAGGGAACTGCTAAAGAGATCCCAAATTAATATGCATGTAAAATTAATTAGTTGCATTTTGTGACATCAAAATAAGTACCTGGGAAACAGAACACCTTCTGGGCATTGGGAACATATGCTGGAATTAGAGGTAATTGACTAATTACATAAATTAGGCATTAATTTTGCAACACATCAAGTATAAAAGATATCTCAATTAATTGTGCATAAATTACCAGGTGAAACGGGGCGGCGGTCCAGCCAGGATCCTGGTTCTCCTACCTCTCTGCTCTTTAGGGCCCTAAACCCAGGTAGCATAGTGGGCGCTCGGGTTGCCACAGGCTGTATGTATGCTGAGGAGAGCCGAGATCTGCACGGGAGTCCCCGCCCTTCGCAGGCTGATGACCCGGGGCAATCGTTAATGCGAAGGGAACTACCCCACTCATTAAAATCAATTACGTGCAGTTAGACTGATCAGCTTTTGTCGGAAAGGAGCGAAGCAGACACCCTTTCACTAATGCTAATCCCCCCCATCCACCTTAGCTGATCCTGTAGCGATCTGGGGGCCCTCGCTGAGGGGGCCCCCGCCGTCTTGGTCCTCAGTTTCCCTCAATTGAGGAGGTTACATTTTCTGGTTTTGACGTCAGGCCTGGGCCACTTTCGGTCTATCTGGTCACGCTGGACGCCTGCTGTCTCTTGGTCTATATCATTGCGTGCTCCTCACCCAGGAATCCAACTTCGAGGAGTGATGCCAAGTGATTTGATTCTCTTGGGTTTTGAAGTGGGTGTAAATTAACCTCCAGGATGTAAAGTCTAGGTAAATAGCCCATACATTCTCCTAGAGGACCCGTTTGTCAGAGTCCCCAGCTCCCCCTCGCACCCCTGCCCCACATGATTACTTTGTAAGGGATGAAAGATCAGAATGGATATAGCATAGGCGTTCAGTTTTATTGGAGGTCCCTGCTCCAGGGAACACACTAGTAACTTTCTCTCAACAAACCACCAAATGTAACATTTATTTTGCCTTTAAATCAGCTTATTGTTGGCAAAATATTAACGATCTTGGAAGCAACTTTCCCCTATGTTCTCTACACAGTTTAAGTGAAAGAAAAAGGCATCCCAAAGTTAAAGGGTTGTTTGGGCAGTGGATAAAGTGCCCCCTACAAACCCTAGTGAAATCTCAACGACACTCATAAGCATTCCTCACATAAATTACCACCAACTACAACACAGTTTGGCTCTGTTGATCTAGTGGAGCGTTACTAAGGGAGGATTTCTCAGCAACTTGAGCTGTCACCATGTGCCTGGTGGTTTGTGGAAGTATCTGATGTCACAGACCTGTGCTCTACCCCCAGGATCCTTAAATTGTAACCATTTTCTTCTTTTTGCCAAAGTAAACAGAATGAAAGGAAATCTTGAGAAACGCTTTATCACCTGATTATATACATCTTCATCAAGGTGCCTCAGTGACATTTGTTAGAATATAATCCTGACTGCTGATGGGCTACAGAAATCGATGAATTCCTGAGTTGACTGAGACAAACATTCATTTTGATGTAGAGGTTACCTGCAGTGGCCAGATGCTGAAGGTACTTGAGGGAGATGTTGACAAGTGGGTAATTGTCAGCAGAACTAAAACAGATACTTTGTTTATAGTTGAGCATGATTTATTAAGAGTAAACAAAACAGCACTTTATAAAATCACCATCCAAGTTCAAAAAAGGCTGTATGTCTCGAGGAATAAAAGAAGTGGACTTGTCGTACAAGGTCTAGTTGTGCCAGACCCTTGAAGCAGCAGCTGGCAGAAGTGTGGAGCAGAAGTAGATATGCCTTATTGGTTTCCAGCTAATCTGCTTAAATTTTTTTATTTTTTGCCAAATTTATAGAACTGAATTAGAAACATTTTTCTCCTAATTAGCTGAGTTTTAAATTTCTCTGATTAAAAGACTATTCTTCCCCTCTCCATTCTTTCTTTAAAATGTGAAACTCACTTACTGGGAAATACTTTTCAAAATGAGCCAGACGTAATAAACCCAATCTAATGTTGTCAAACAAAGTTATTAAATGCCATTGTGATTCTTCAGTTTGCAAGAGAGCATTTCTATTCCCTGTGGCTCTCATAAATTGCAGAGGCCAGACTTCTGTAAACATCTTCTTATTGTCCAAAATAATACATCTTAATGGAACAGGAAATGTCTTTCTTTCAAAGCAGCAAGACTTGTGTACACAAAGGTGCTTTTTGTGTTTGTTTTTTGGCCTCTATCCTGCTAGACCAGAGATGACCAGGCCAACACCTTCCTAACAAACTTTGCTAATCATGTTTGTGCAGATTAATGCTGCAGACATGCCAATCAATTCCTTTGGACAGATACCTTGGATGGATTGATTTATACAGCTAAATGGACAGTCTTTGTATCGTAATAGAATGCCCAATGAAGTTCAAAACAATGAGCCAAAGGCAGTTAGAAATAATTTTGGGTCACTAACAAGTCAATTAAATTCAGTACTCTTGTCCTACTGTAAGCATGGATAGAGAAACACAAATCAGGCAGATAACACGCAAACCAGGACTTGGTTTGATCTGTTAGGAAAGAGCTTTCTC
>NW_017731626.1:2295567-2304716 GCF_001890085.2 Hipposideros armiger | reverse complement strand
AGGGAGGGAGGGAGAGAACAGGAGGAGGAGAGATGAAACCCTCTTTTTGTGTGAGCCATGGACTTTTTGTGAACCAGTACTTTTACTTTTCCCTTAAACCTGTTTGAACTAAGTTCTTAAAGGGTCATGGCTAATATACTTTTCCTATTGTCATGAGATCCTGAGCAGCTTTCACACTAAAAATCTTGCCTATTCCTTCCATTTTTTTCTTACTAGGACAAGCACTCACATTGGTCCCGTACTCATGAAAGGCCAATTGGATAGCTCTTGGGCTTTGGGTCCCAAGGAATTTCCTTTCCTTTCCTGGTGATTGTATTGGTTTGGTGATTGTACACTAGTGGGGATACTTATCAAGGCTTTTAGAGCCTACCAATCTTAGGATGCGGAGCTAAAGTAATGTCTCCATCAGCGTATTCCTAAGCCTCTAAGATATCTTAGAAGGAGGGCAGCTTGCATCCCCTCCCTTCCTTCTTCCCTCCCTCCCTCTCTTCCTCCTATTCTTTCTCCCTCATTCCTTTCCTTCTGTCTATAAGCATTTCTGAGTACCAATTCTGTCCTAGGTCATTAAATAGCAAAGCAGGGCTCTGATAAATTAATTTCAGGAGTTTAAATGTCCACTGGTGAAAGAAAAGACTCAAAAATAGGCACCAAATTTTCAGATTGAAGTTTTTCCATGTTGGAAGCTCTTCACAATTTCAGTTTTTTAAAAACTACATTCTCTCTTTTGACCCTCACAATAACCCATAGATAATGGAATCTATGAATCAAAATGGTTAACAGCCACTGAATACTTTGAATTAGGCCAGCAGTTCTGAAAGTGTAGTTCTGGGACCCAGGAGTTCTCTAAGAGACTTACATGGGTTCCATGAGGTTTGAGTGATCTTCATAATAATACTGAGACATTATTTATCTTTTTTTAACTCTTATTCTTTTACTAGTGTACAGTAGATTTTTCCAGAAGCACCATGACATGTGCTTTTTAAAACGTATCGAATACAGAAACAGGAGAATCCAGTTGTCTTCTATTAAGCCAGATATTAAATAAATTTGCAAAAATGTAAAACAATGATATTATTCTGATTAAATGTTTTGTTTTAGAAAATGTAGTTATTAGGGCCGGCCGAGTGGCTCAGTTGGTTAAGAGCTGGCTCAAGAGTGCGAGCTCTGAGCAACAGCAGTTCGATTCCCGGCCCGAGGTGAGCAGTCACTGAGCTGCCAACAGGTGGCAGGATGGCTCAGCTAAAAAAAAAAAAAAAGAAAAGAAAATGAAGTTTTTTTCATTAAAAATGAGTTATTCATGTGTACATATAATGGATTTATTTTTAAATGAATTAATAAATATTTTTAAATTTTCTCCATTTTAAATTCCAGTACTACTGTAAATGTCTATCGATAAAACTCCGATAAACAAGTACTTTTGGGGTAGTCTCTGCTATCACTCTTGTTTTAAAGATAAAGAAAAAAAGGTTGGGAGAGAGCTTAGGAAACTCCAAGTTCCTGCAAATTGTGGATTGGGAGCTCAAGGCTCTCTGCTTCCAGAATTTGAGATTTGACTTCTATTTTATAGTTGAAATGGAAGTATCCCTAGTCATGGTGGAAACTGCTAAGACCCAGAGAGGTTATGTGATTTGCCTAAGCTCACACAGTCAGTGACTGAGCTGGGGCTCTAACAGGTTCTTCCCACTAGAGCTGGCCACTAAACCCCCTGCTGTCCTGTCTGTGGTGTGCTGGGAAACTGGCTCTGGAAGGAGAAAAGCCTTTATTTGTGGTATTTGCGAATTTCTGCAGTGTAAATACTCCCACCAGAGCTGATTTCAAGCCACACGACATCAGTTGGGAAGCATGAGCACAACTGACTTCTATGAACTGGTGAAAGCTGGCTCTAGGATAGCACTTTCTCCACCCCATCTCCCATATAATTTTGCTCTCTGTCTTTGAAATTGTTTCTAAGTCACCTCAAGGCAACCATGATATGGTAGACAATTCCATGATCTTGGGCTCAAAAGACCTGGGTTAAACTCCCAGCTCTGCTACTTAACCAACAGAAGTAAACTCGGGCAAGTAATTTCATCTCTCAGACTCAGTTTCTGCTTGTGACACAGGGACATTAATATCTGCCCTGCCTATTGTTCACTGTGTATGTGTGTGTGTACACAGGAAATTCATTCATTTATATGAAATCACTTTGTGAAACGTAAAATGCTGCACAAATGTGAAACATGGTGACTGGATAGGTTCCTTGTTAGATGCGCCCAGCTCAAATGCCGCCTCTGAGACACCTTCTCCAGGGTCTTTATCCCTGCTAGAACTGATTATTTTCTTCTTTTACCCCCATAATACTTTGTTCAAACTTCTACGTTACCACTTGTATTTCATCTCCTAATTGCTCGTAAGTCTCTTTCTCACCGAAGCAGTAGAATGTGATAGTTAAATTCTCAGAATCTAGAGCAGTGCTGTCCAATAAAAATATAGTGTTAGCCACATATGTCATTTTGAATGCTCTAGTAGCCACATTTAAAAAAACAAAAACAGGTAAACTTAATTCAATAATTTATTTTAACCCAATATATCTAAAATGTTATCATTTCTACCTGTAATCAATATTTTAAATTATAATGCAGCATTTTACATTTTTTTTCATATTGATTATTTAAAATCTGGGGTATATTTTACATTTTCAACATACCTCAATTCAGACTAACCACATTTCAAGTGCTTGTAGCAACATGTGGCTAGTGGCTACTATATTGGGCAGCGTAGCTAGAATGTCAGTTCTTTCTGGGTTTAAATTACAGCTTTGCCACTTACTAGCTGGGCAATTTACTTGGCCTCTCTGTTCCTAAACTAAAGAAGTTTCCATCTTCTTTAATTTTATTCAACAATGTTTGGTAGTGAGGTAAACAGATTTTTAATATTTTAGTAAATTCATCCCCAAGAAATTCTTGTTTTTATTCTATTATACATGGTATTATTAATTATTATTATTATTATTTAAGATTTTTTTATTGTGGAATTGGGGAATCAGGGAAGGGGAACAGTGTTGGGGAATTGGGGAAGGGGAACAACCAAGTTATTGTCCTTCAATCTTAGTTGTGGAGGACGCAGCTAGCTCAGCTCCAAGTTCAGTCACCATTCAGCTGCCCATCAGCAGCTCAGGGTTGCTCAGCTCAAGATGCCGTGTTCAGTCTTAGTTGTGGGTGGGAGTAGCCCACCATCCCATGCAGGAGTCGAACCTATAACCTTGTTGTTAGGAGCACATGCTCTCACCAGCTGAGCCATCCTGCCAACTGTTGGCAGCTCAGTGGCAGTTCAGCTCGGATGCAGCTCTCTGGCCCATGTGGAAATTGAACCGGCGACCTGCTGCTCAGAGCTCGCGCTCTTAACCAACTGAGCTACGCGGCTGGCCCCTGGCATTATTATTTTTAATTTAAATTTTCAATTGTTTGTTGCTAGTATATAGAAAGACAATAGTTCTATAATGACATTATATTCTGCAACCTTGCTAACCTCACATTATTCTAGTAGCTTTTATATAGATTTCTATATTTACTATGTATATTATCATGTCATCTGTGAATAAAGGCAGTTGTACTTTTTCCTTTCAATTAGCTTGCTTTTATTTAGTCTTCTTGCATTATTGCACTGTCTAGGCCCTCCATAAAATGTTGAATAGAAATGTGAGAGTGAACATCCTCACTTTCTTCCTGATATGGGGAAAACATTCAATTTCCCACCAGTAGGTTTGATACTTGCTGTAGGTTTTTCATAGATGCTCTGTATGCAGTTGAGGACATTCCCTTCTATTTATAGTTTTCTGAGAGGTTTTTTTTTTTAAAAATCATGAATGGATATCAAACTGTATCAAATACTTTGACTACATCTATGAGATTATCATATGATTTTCCTCTATTATTAATATGGTGAATTATATTGGTTGATATTTGAATATTAAATCAACTCTCTTTGTCATGATGTATTACTCTTTTTATATTGCTGGATTCAGTTTGCTGAAGGAATTGGTTTGCAGTTTTCTTGTTTTGTTCTGGTGTTGAAATCAAAGTAATCATTATCATAAGATGATTAAGGATGTGGTCCACTCTCTTCTATTTTATGGAAGAGTCTGCGTTGAGTTAGTATTATTTCTTTCTTAAATGTTTGGTGGAATTCACCAGTGAAGCCATCTGGGCCTGGAGTTTTCCTTGTGGAAAGGTTATCTAAAACTTAAATTTCTTTAATAGATATCATGCTATTCAGATTATCTATATAAGGGGCCTTTGGTAGTTTGTGTCTTTAAAGAAAATGTCATTTCATCTAAATTGATGAATTTGTTGCTATAAAGTTGGTTATAATAGTTCCTTATTATTATTTTAATCTTCTCTCATGGTTAGAAGTTTACCAATTTTATTGATATTTTCAAAAAAACATCTTTTGGTTTCATTGATCTTATTTTCCTGTTTTCTGCTCTGATCTTGTTATTCCCTTCCTCCAGCTTCCATTAGGTTTAATTTCTTTTCTTCATATTATTTTTTATTGAAGGAAGAAGCTTAGATTATTGAATTGAGACTCTTCTTTTTTTAATATAGGCATTTAATGCTATCATTTTCCTTTTAAAGATTGCTTTAGCTTCATCTGTAACTTTTGATATGTTCTATTTTTATTTTCATTCAATTGAAAATATTTTTTAAATTTCCCTTATCATTTCTTCTTTGATCCATGTGCTATTTAGAAGTCTGTTGTTTAATTTTCAATTACTTGGGGATTTCCAAATTTTAAAAAACTGATTTCTAATTCAAATCCGTTGTTGTCAGAAGCCACACTTTGTATGATCTTAATCCTATTACATTTACTGAGCCTTTTTAATGGCATAATATGTGGTTTATTCTGGTGAATGTTTTAAGTACACTTGAAAAAAAGTATTCTATTTTTAGATAGACTGTTCCATTATTGTTAATTAGGTCAATGTGGTGGAGAGTGTAGTTCAAGTCTTATATATGCTTCTTGTGGCTTTCTGTTTACTTTTTCTATCATTTACTAAGAGACAAATGTTGACGTCTCTAAAATTGTGGCTTTGTCTATTTCTTCTTTTACTACTATTAGTCTTTGGCTTCACGTATTTTGAGTTTCTATTTTACTTGCATGTATATTTAGGGTTGTAATGCTTTCTTGATTAATTAATCCCTTAATCTATGAAACATCCATCTTTATCCCTTGCTTATTGCTTGTTTTGAAGTCTGTGTAATCTAATGTTAAAATAGCCACTTCAGCTTTATTTTGATCAGGGCTTGTGTAGTATCTCTTTCCATACTTTTTTTTTAAGCTTCTTGTATTTTTATATTTAAAGTGGGTTTCTTGTCGACAACATATGATTGAGTTTGCATTTTTATCTAGTTTGACAAACACAGTGTTTTAATTGGAGGTTTAGACCATTTACATTTACATGGTTGGGCAGAGAGCTACCTTGCTATTTTGTTGTTTTTGTTTTTGTTTTGTCCCATATGTTTGTTATTTCCTTTCTTCTCTTTTTTTTAAATTTATATTTTATTATTGGCTGGAAAGACTTTTCAATATGCAAATATATTTCTTCCAAGAGTTGCCCCAAAGTAATCTCAAGAGTCCATGTAATTCCTTTCCCAGAAATGTCTTTTTCTTAGTGGTATTCTTGAAGAGCCTGGGCCATGAAGAGTTTGCCTAAGTTTTGGGGCAGTGAACTCCTTGATGTTCAGGCAGTAAGTATTAATCTGGCCTGCAATGAGCAGAGACTCCATCCTGGCCCGGGTCTGGTGTAGCTTGAAGAGTTTGGACAGATCCTCCTCAGGAAGTGGGGGTTCTCCTTGGCTCTGGCGCTGCATGTTCCCCTGCTGGCGACTCTGCTGATACTGGTGTTTCTGCTGCTGCTGTTCCTCATGTTCCTCATGTATGTGTTGTATTTCACTATATCTTGGCTCATTTCATCCACTCTGTCCATCAGCAACTGTAGGTTCTTTCCCAAATGATTGCTGCTAGCAAGACTGAGGAATTCATGTTTATCTACTACGGCTGACTTCTGGAGCTCCCAATTAGGACGTTGATCAGATGTGAACTTTTCATTACAATCGGCACTTCTTCAAACGTGCTCAAACGTGATATTTCCCTTTTTTAATGCTTCAGGAGAAAAATCCTTCTCTTTACAAACTTCTATCAGTTTAGGAGTCAGTCTGTATGCCTTCAGTGAGAGAGACACTTGCGCAATTTTTATGGGCTCATAAATGAGAAGACAGATTCTTCCATGGCATGCTGGTAACTGAACTGAGAATCCAGGCCTGCCTGGCTGACGAACGAGCAGTAGTATGTGGACTGGTACCAGCCCATGTGGAGATGGTCGATGTTTACATGGCGAAGGCTTCTCATCATTTCCATCTGATCCTGGACTTCGTCAGTCAGCATCGTCCTCTGTGCGCTGTGGGAAAGGGAAGCAGTTGGTAATTTCAAGCCGATCTTCTACAACCAGGCCCAAAAGCACTGCTTGAACCACCTCAGTTCCTTGTCCTTCTTCTTGATAATGTTTGATTATCTTTAATACCACCAAGCCATCTATCTGCACTCGCTTCATGGCCGAATCCCCGGACGCCCTTTGCCTTTGCCCTTCCCTGCCGTGCCGGCAGTGGAGGTGGAAGAGGTGGTGGCAGAGCTGGTGCCCTCCTTTCTTCACTTTTATTGTCGACTTTTTGAATATTTTTATGATTTCATTTTATCTTCACTATTATCTTACTGGCTATACAGTTTTTCTTTCTTTCCTTATTTTTTCTTTTGTAGTTGCTCTAGGTTTTAAAATACATGGTTTTAATTTTTCAGTCTACTGTCAAATAATGTCATGCTACTTCACATGTAAAAACCTTATAACAATATACTCCTATATTTCTCCTCTTGTCTTTTGTACTGTTGTTATAATACATTTTACTTCTACATATGCTCTGAATTGTGCAGTGCACTATTATTATTTTTGCTTAAAACATTATCTTTAAATATAATTTTAAATAATTATCTTTAAAGAGATTTCAAAATGAGAACAAATGTCCTATATTTACCTAAATATACACTTCCATTACTCTTCATAACTTTGTGTAGATCCAAATCTCCATCTGGAAACATTTTCCTTCTTCTTGATGAACTTCCTTTAATGTTTCTCATAGTGCAGGTCTGCTGCTAATGAATTCTCTCAATTTTTTTTTTTTGGTCTGAGAAAATATTTATTTGGACTTAAATTTTAATGATATTTTCACTGGGTGTAGAATTCTAGATTATCAAGTTTTTTTTTCTTTTAGTCCTTTAATATTTTTGTTCTATTGTCTTTTGATTACCATGGTTCTTATGAAAAGTCTCTTATAATTCTAAGTTTTGTTCCTATGTACAGATTGCATATTTTCTCTCTGGCTGCTTTGAAGGTTTTATCACTGGTGTCAGTAATTTCATTCTCATGTGCTGTGCTTTGTGTGTGTGAGTGTGTGGTGTGTGTGTTTATTCTGGTTGGATTTCATTGAGTTCCTTGGATCTGTGAGTATATTTTCATGACATTTGGGAAAAATTTTGCATTATTCTACAAATATTTTTTGTACCTCCTCCTCTTCATTTTGGAACTCTAATTTTACATATGTTAAATTGCTTGATATTGACCCACAGATCACTGAGTTTTATCAGTCTGTTTTTCCTCTCTCTGCCTAATTTTGGATAAATTTTATTGCTATATTTCAATTCCTGATTGTTTCTTCTGCAGTATCTAATCTTTTATTTCCATCCAGTACATTTTCATTTTTGATACTTTGTTTTTAATGTCTAGAAGTTTCTTTTGGGTCTTTTTATAAAGCACATCTATGCTAATTAATCATCTCTGTCCTTCCTGAATCTATTTTTATTGAAAGATTTTTGTCCTGACTATGCTTTATATTTTTTGCATGCCAGGTAATTTTTGATCAAATGCCAGCCAGTCATTGTGAGTTTTAAGTTGTTGAGTGCTGAAAGACATTTGAAAGAGCGTTGAACAAAATTAAGTTATTTGAATCAGTTTGATCATTCTGAGTCTTGATGTTAAGCTTTTTTTTGGCTGGTTCAGAGCAGGCTTTAGTCTAGGGCTATTTTAGTTCCACTACTAAGGTGTGTCCCCTTCAGAGAACTCTACTTGATGCCCTGTGCATAACAAGGTTTCTACATTTTACTAGGTGGAAAAGGAAACTATTCCTAACTCTGTGCGAGCCCCAGTAATTGTTTTGCCCTTACTGCTTTTCAGTAGTTCTTTCCCTGACCTCATAGATAGATCAGTACTCAGCTGGACTCTAGGAACTCCTATGCAGATCTCTAGTAATCTAGCCTGCAAAGTCTAGATATCCAATTCTTCTAAAACTCCAGTTTGTTGTCTTAGTCAGTGACCACTGCCGGACTTTATTTAGATTATTTCTCTTTATGCTGTGGCCTACAAGCTACCTCTAGGCAGTAAGCCTGGGTTATCACAGGGTGCCCCTCGTTTGTTTTTCCGTTTCTCAGGGACCATAGTCCTTCGCTCTCTGAAACAGTTTTTCTGTTTTGTTTTGTTTTTTGTTTTTTTAGCTGAGCCATCCTGCCACCTGTTGGAAGTTCAGCGGCAGCTCAGCTTGGGCCGGCACTCGAACCACTGTTGCTCAGAGCTCTCACTCTTAAGCAAGCTCTTAACCAACTGAGCCACTCAGCTGACCCTCCCTGAAACAGTGTTTAAATGCATTTTGCATGGATATATAGTTGTTTAGAGTGGGAAGGCACTTCCCACAGCAGTTAATTTTTCATGGGCAAAACAAAAGTCTTTCTATGAATTAAATTTATTGTGAAAGAGTTTTAGTGAGTAGAATATTCCCTTTTCTAGAAAGTTAACTGAAAGATTTTGGTTTTTTTCCATTTTGAAATGTCACAAAGTTATTTTAAGATTAAGACAAACTGAACGTCTCTAATTTTCGACATTCTTGGACTAACAGGAATATCAGTACTTTATTTTTTTTATAGGGTCTCATTTTTTTACAATATAAGTCACTTTTTAAAAATCAGGCTTTTTTGGGCCAGCCGAGTGGCGCGATGGTTAAGAACTGGCTTGGGACGCCAGAGGGCCCCGGTTCGGATCCCACATATGAGGGCCAGTGACACTGCCCTCT
>NW_017731626.1:2290993-2294153 GCF_001890085.2 Hipposideros armiger | reverse complement strand
TTGTTCACCATCTTAGCTGTAGAGGGTGCAGCATCACTGGCCCTCATGTGGGATCTGAACCAGGGCCCTGCTGCTCAGAGCTGGTGTCCCAAGCCAGCTTTTAACCAACGCACCACTCGTCCAGCCCTATGTTATATTCTTTATATCCTGATAATTAAGCATGGTATGATGAATAGAGATTATAACCATGATTATGAAATTGTAAAGCACCTATAGGAAGGGATAGTTAGATTCCTTATAAATAAATACTGTATTGGTTCTTAATTCTTACATCTGAAAACAATGTTTGAATTTTGCTGGTTGTCACCATGTTTTGGGCTATTAAAATTCTAATGCGTTTCTGTCCCCATTTTTCTTCTAAATAATCAGAATAATATAATTGAATATCTATACAAAGGGCTGAACTTTAAAAACTTCATAGATTTGATTTTTATTTTGTTTGTAGCCTATTTGTGCTATGTGAAAATGCATTTCAGGGTTTGTATATTACTTAGAGGAGTAACTGCGGCATATTTCCCTTTGACATAATTGTATTTTTAACAATAAAAAGAAAATCATGATGTCATGATGCCTGTGGTTCTTTCTTACCAATTAAAAAATAAACTAGAGTTTCTAATACCCCAGTTCCTTGGGGACTTATGTACAAAGCAACCTGAATTTTTACCTTCATGTAAAAACATCGCATTGTTTACAAGATGAATATTCAAATAATACAATTAGAATGAAAAGTGTTTTCCTTTGAGTTTGAAAGAGACAGACACCTTGAGATACAGCAGGAAACATGTTATCTGCAAAGCTGATTTGATATTAATGCATTCTGCAAATCAAGTTTATTTTCTGTATTGACGGAAGTTAACATTAATCCTTTAATTTGCAAAAACCACAGCTCTAAAAATTACATTTCTGAGTTGATCACTGGTTGTTATGCTACATGATATCATTGTAAGCTCACTGCTGAACAGATTATTTACACTTACTCTAGCAAATGAAATTATCCCCAACATATTTTTCCTGCAAAATTAGTAGAAGTGCTGGTTGCTATTAAACCTGATCAGCTGGTATCACAGCAGGGTACTTGTGAAAAAATTACTTAATATCTCTTTGTTTAGTCTTCACTGAGGTGAATATATTTAATGTAATTATTCAGCTGCTAACCAGCTACTGATGTTAACTATTTCTGTTTAAAGAAGTTGCATTTTTAACAAAACCTATGCCACACAAAAGGGTTTATTTTCATTTTCCTAAGAATGTATTTTGCATATGTATCTAGAAAAGAAGTATAAGTGAAGAAGTCTTGCGCTGATTAAGTCCAAAAGTGTTATAACACAGGACATTTGAACATTCTTGCATCTTT
This sequence comes from Hipposideros armiger, assembly GCF_001890085.2. Classification (NCBI taxonomy): domain Eukaryota; kingdom Metazoa; phylum Chordata; class Mammalia; order Chiroptera; family Hipposideridae; genus Hipposideros; species Hipposideros armiger. The sequence continues at coordinate 2,292,799 of NW_017731626.1, read as the reverse complement.
AGAAAGGGTAGCATTTTGTAGAACTAAAAATTTTAGATTTCTCTGTCAACCACTGACTTGTAAGAAAATTTGGGTACGATTCACTTTATGAGTGCCTCAATTTCCCTTTTGAAGCAGCAATTAAACCTTAATGGGACCACTGTGGATTTAATGAAATAGACTGGAACAAACTTAGATTGAAAACAGTGATTAATATATAAATTTTTATTCTTTTATTGTTATAGGAAAAAATTACTCCGAATCAGAAATGGGCAAAATATGTAAATAGAATGCCCTCAGATATACATGTAGTGCTGGTTGGTTTTAAGGGAAGCCATGCCAGCAAATGTGTGTGAGTAGAATTTGATTCTGGGTCTCTTCAGTTGGCTCAACAATTTAGTGTTTTAGTTACATTTATATTTCACTATATCCTTCAAACAGCTCCCAGAATGAATTGCATGTCTTGATCAGTCTTCAAACTGTATTCTTTCTTTACATGGGTAACTAGTTGGCTAACAAGATCACTTGGTTATCTGGGAAACCTCTAATCCAAAACCTATTAATTTTTCTTGGCTATGTTATATGACTTTAAACTGGAAAATAAGCTTTTTAAAACTGCATTGCTCCTCAAGCATCATTCTAAGGAGCAGCAGATGGTAGCTGGATTGGCTATTATTTGGGGGTTTGGAAAAGCAGCTTAATGGTGTTCATATTAGAAATTATAAACCCTGAGAGTTATAACTTCTCTCTCTAATACATTATTAGCTGAACTTTGGCTCAGCTCTTTTTTTTTTTTAAGATTTTTTNGAAGAACAAAACGACAGCAACTTGTCTGTTCCCCTTCCCCCAATTCCCCAGCACTGTTCCCATCCCCCCAATTCCCCAATAAAAATCTTAAAAAAAAATCAGGCTTTATATACACAGAGGTATTGTAAGGAAATATATGGTATTAGGATGCTTGAGATTATCTTTTCTTGAAAATGCACTACCTTCCTGCTCATTTAAGCTCTTATTAAATTACTTTTTTTCTTCCTAGTTACCAGTTGGGTTTTAAGAATTGCACGAGTGACAATTTATATAAATGGCATTCTTGATATCTAAACACTTAAAAATTAAAAAATGATAAGCCATCAGTTATTTCATATAAAGTGTGGATGAGTCCTTTATCAATATCAAAATTTTATGCACAATGAGGATAAGAAGAAATATCTATACATGGCTGGTATTAGAGTGTGCACTTCCCACTTCAACAGAGAACATTCAGTGCCTCTTAGGAATACAATTCTACTCTTTTAAGCTCTCTAAACAGGTTGTAAACATTTGTGATTTTCTTTTCTTGAATTAGCCTAATCCTTTGTAATAAATTGAGTTTCTGTGTTTAGCAGGGCTATTGAAGACTAACTTAAGAGGCAGGAGTTTGAGAAATTAGAAATACATTGAATTAAATATGTTCAAATATTTCCTTCCTCTTATGTATTAAGTACTTTGTAAAAATAATTACTTTCATTCTCATTTGCTAGAGAATGATATATTTTCCTGATATATTTCATTATCCCTCAATAGAAATAAGGTTTCCTGAAATACCTATCACATTTTATTGTCATATTACCTTTACCTGTACAGACAGATACATTTGGAGATTTCATAATTTGGTAATTCCTCTATTATGTTATTTATAGTTTTTTAAAGATTTTTTTATTGGGGAATTGTGGGAGGGGAACAGCGTTGGGGAATCGGGGAAGGGGAACAGACAAGTTGCTGTTGTTTTGTTCTTCAGTCTAGTTGTGGAGGACATTGCTTCACTGGCCCATGTTGGTATTATCATTG
>NW_017731626.1:2165163-2288383 GCF_001890085.2 Hipposideros armiger | reverse complement strand
GCGGCTGCTGGCCGCTCACGCTGGCTGCTGGCTACACACGGTAGCCCATGGCAACCCACTGCCACAGAGGCTGCAGCCTACGCTGTCGCTGTCGCCGGCGACTTACAGCAGCCCAGCTCCAGCTTGAGCTGTTGTTCAGCATCTTAGCTGTAGAGGGCAGTGTCACTGGCCCTCTTATGTGGGATACGAACCGGGCCCTCTGGCATCCCCAGCCAGTTCTTAACCATCGTGCCACTTGGCTGGCCCTCAGCTCTTATTTTGATGGAAGAACTTGTCTGTTTTCTTGTTTATTTGAGTTATCAGAATTCTTGAATTAAAAAATCATACTTAAAGCAATTATTATATAATAATTTTACAGATATTTATGTTATTACTTGTTGGTGGTTAAATATGGTATACGTATTTATTCACACCAAATTCTTATACCGAGCACAATTTCCAACACATAGTGGGTACTCAGCAAATATTTTTTTGGGCAGGTGAATGTCAGCTGCCTCTGCATCCTTTTGTTGCCACGCCCTTGTTATACCTACCTAACTATGTGAACTCCAGTTGTCACACTCTTGTGCCCCACTTTCTACCCTGGAAGATATCATTTAAGGCCCAACCAGGAAAAAGGAGCCACTCTATTTAAGTCAGAGGGAATTTATTGCAAGGAATTGGTTACACAGATACCGAAAAGCTGAGAAGATAAAAAAGAGGATGGGAAGACAGCCCAAAAGTTAGCAGCAGGAAGTCACACCCCTAGACTGCAGGGGCAAAAGGAGGAAGTGGTGTTACCACAGCACAGGGCCTGGGAGTGCCTGATAGAACCTGAAACTACAGAGAACCTGTGTGATGGACATTGACACCAAGGAGGCTGTTGCCAGGAAGGCACCAGAGGCAGAGAAGGAAGTGAGAAATACTCTGGCTTCTCCCTTCCCTCTGCCCTCCAAAAACCCTGCAGAATGCCCACTGACATGGGAGCATAAGGAAAGCTGCCTGTACTACCGCCCCTCCCCTCTCCTCACCTACAGATCAGGGAAGAGGGAAGAATGAATCCGAGAACAAACAGGCCATGGTGTGATCCTCCACCAAAGGAAGATGCTTTAGGGATAATGCCAATTCTATGCTTTCTGTCTCCCACTTCCATGCCCCTTTCTGCATAGTCAACTCCACCCCAGGATGACTTTACCAGTGACACTTTACCAGCATCCTTTTATCTAAGAGATCCCTTCTTCGGGTACCTGATAACTCAAGATTGAGCAACTGGCCCATATTTTACACTCTGCTTGCCCAGCCCAGTAGAGATAAATCCAGCCCAGTGGACCATACTTCAGAGCTCATGCACCAGCCTCACACATGATCTCATGCCAAGAGCTGGCGGATGAGCCACCGAGTTTCAGGTGGAGAAAGCGATGTGATCTGGGTGACTCAGGCCCGTGTCCAAACTTTCAGTGATGTGATTAGAGCAGCCTCTGCGTCACAATTCTACGCTTACACTCTTCAATGAAATTTTTTTTTCATTTGCAGTCATTGGTCCTTAACATTTATTTTATGATTCATCAGGAAGATTTTCATTTGTGTTGTGAAATAAGGACAAACTATAAAATAATATATTATTATTACTATTCATAAAACCTTTCACTAAGCATTTGCTTTGATCTCTGTGGTAACTCCATGATGTGAAGGCAGAGTCTCTCACCCTCAGCCCCATTGACATTTTGGGCTGGACAGTCCTTTGTTGGGGGTTGTCCTGAGCATTGTAGAACTTTTAGTAGTATCCCTTGCCTCTGACCCACTAAACACCATTGGAACTCCCCTCCCCCATGCTGTGACAACTAAAAATGTCTCCAGATATTACTACATGTCTCTGGGGAGGTGAAAATCACCCATGCTTGATAACCCCTGTGTTAAGGGGAATATGATTATTATGATCCCATTTAATAGGTGAAGAAAATAAAAGCTGAAGATGTTAAGGGAACATGCCAGGTCTTCTTATACACCGCTCTTATATTTTAGGCTTCTACCACTAGGCTATAAGTCAGATATCAGTGGGAAATTCCTGACGTGAACACTTTGCTGGTCTAGTTTCAAAGTTAAAATTGGGACCCAAAATGCAAGAAGAAAAGATACTGCTTATTTTTTTTGAAATCCATATCTAGGCCCTAGACATTGAAATGAGAACCTTGATTCTGATAACTGAAAGGTTGTAGGGTATTATCCTAATAGTGTATGTTGTAAGAAATTGAACGTTTGGACTGTTGGGGACAGACCTGGAATGTGCTTAACAGGGAAAATAGCACTAGTGGCTTTCCATCTGGCTTTGACTTAATGACTAAATTATTTTAATTTTTTCCTACATTTTAAATCTTTGGTTTTTTCAAGATAAGAACACCTTAATTTCTGTCCTCACATCTGTTTGCTCATTAATGTGCATGTTTTCCTCTTTGTCAGCAGTTGGCTACCAGATGAAGTTTAGATAAATTGTTGTCAGCTTACCTTATAGTTGTTTGATGATGGGGTTTGGATGGAAGAGTTACAGCAGATACTCCCAATAAGAAGAGGCTGCTCTCTTTCTCTGTGGTTCGTTGAACCCATATGGATCAGAACAGCTGGAAGGATGGATTTGCTACCCGAGGCCAGCAATTGTGTCGCCAACCATGACTCCCACTTGCTGACCGTTGTATAATGCATTGCAGTTGATGGAATGTTGATCACTCCTTTCTGTTTTGTGATGGATGGTGTTATTTAAAACTGATGGTTTTGTAAACCATTGGTGAGTTTCCATATCTCACAGATGTGAGTGAGGCAGATAGTCAATAAATAATACCATGTTCTAGAGGAACACGCACTGCTGTCCACCTTGTGGGTGAAATTGTCCTGCTAACAAGCAGGTGTGAAGGTAGCTTAGACCTGGAATGGAAAGGCTTCTAGAAAAAACAATTTCTGGCTGGTATCATTATAAGCAAACATGCTTCTTGCTAGGCCTGTGTTTTAAGATTGCTTTATGTAAGACACTTGATTCCTAGGTCAGCCCCTGAAAGCACCTGCACTACCTAGAGTGCTAATCTGTGACTGGCGGAGTTATAGTAAGTCTGAGAGGACACAGCTTTACTGATTTAGATACACTCACTCAGACTGGGTGGTAGGCGCCACTTCACAAAAGGTGATTTTCTTTGATCATATAAAGTCATGTGAGCCATCCACAGAGTTTTCTGGAAGGACTGTCATGGTTGGCACCATTAAACTTTTACACCATCCACATAACTCTCCTGGCGCTGAGTCCATGCTCCCCAAGTGACTTTCCATGTACAACTTGGCTTTCTAAGTCACCCTATTTCCAAGTAGAGTACAGGGCAGAGAAACCAATGGGACTGTCCTAGTCGTGTCCTAGTCAATACACGTGACAGGCATATTTTTCATTATATGAATAATAAATTGGCTTCGAGTTGAAAAATGAATAAAATTAGTTAAAAAAGCTTTGATATTCATAAAAAGGTTGGATGTAGTCCTTGTACTCTAGGTACATTCATTTGTACAGGAGAGATAGAATGAAGCACCAGAGTGGTTTTAGCACTTCATCAGATATTCTTTAACATAGTTTTCCAGTTGTTGTATGGAGTTTTCTCTCCTCAAGCACATGGTAAGTTTCCTCTGGCAGGAGTCTTTTTTCCTAACATTTTTGTATATACTATAGTACATAGTACTAGGTACTATGCTGGGGACATGCTTAACATTCTCTGAAAATGCATCACTTGTTTTCTGACTCCCCTAATATATTGAATTAATGAATTAAAGTAAAGAGGCATTTGTAAAGATGGAGAATAGCCTATTTCAAGTATAATGGAGTGCTATGAAATGATAACTTGGTTGACTTAGAGTATTATATACAGTGGGGCCACCTGTAGTAAGTCTTCATTACTGTGTAATCCATGATGCCTTTTTTTTTTTTTAAGATTTTATTGTGGAATTGGGGGAGGGGAACAGACAAGTTACTATCCTTTTGTTCTTCAATATAGTTGTGGAGGACGTTGCTTCACTGGCACATGTTGGTATTATCATTGCGCTCTTCCCGGGTGAGGCAGATCAGTCGCCAGCCTCTGGACGGCCGCTCACAGCGGCTGCTGGCCACACACGCTGGCTGCTGGCTACACACAGTAGCTTATGGCAGCCCACTGCATCAGGGGCTGCCGCCTATACCATAGCCGGTGACTCACAGCAGCTCAGCTCCAGGTCGAGCTGTTGTTCACCAACTTAGCTGTAGAGGGCAGTGTCACTGGCCCTCATGTGGGATCCAAACCGGGACCCTGCTGCTCAGAGCTGGCGTCCCAAGCCAGCTCTTAACCAATGCGCCACTCGGCAGCCCATGATGCCTTTTTCTAAAGGAGTATTTATTATTGGTTCCAATATATGTGTGTGCCTTAAAGAGCAATAGTAGAGGCTACTGCTGTATTGAATTTATATAAAGGAAGGAAAATTCTAAATGCATCAGGAGGAAGGGTAGTTAAATCTACTGGGAATACATTTATGATCTGAACTCCTATTGTGATATTCGGTCACTACACTAAACAGGAAGACTGGAACAGTGAAGAGCTCTGCAAAAAGGATTTTTTGGAATAATTCTGCCCTAGATACTGGTGGATATCACATGGCTTTAAAATACGGGGACAGAGAGGGCCAATTCAAATAGGAAATTCTCAGATAAACAATAAACTCTTGTTGGTTAAAATCTGGATTTATCCCCAATTTTCCTGGTTATTAATCATTTAGTATTGAATTCACTTCACATTGCTTTGAATCTTGGGATTTTTGTGTCTTTGCTTGGCTTTGACACACTGTTTTAATCTTTCTGGCCACCTGTGAGCTGTCAAAGACAATGTGCTCATTTGTGTGTACTGCAAATTTCCAGTGTACTACGTGGGTCATAACACCCTGTATCAGTCTGTTGTAGCTGCTCTAACAAATTTTCACAAACTTGGTGGCTTAAAACAACAGAAATTTATTCTCTTACAATTCTGTAGGCCAGAAGTCTGAAATCAGCATCCCTGGGCTCAAATCAATCAGCAGGGCAGTGCTCCCTCCAGAGGCTCGAAAGGAAAATCTATTCATTGCCTCTTCCAGCTTCTGATGGCTGCTGATTCCTTAGCTCATGGCCACATCACTTCACTCTTTGCCTCCATGGTCACAGTGCTTCTCTTCTGTCTATCAAATCTCCCTTTGTCTCCCTCTTCTAAGGATACATGTAATTGCATTTAGGTCCCACCTGTATAATCCCGGATATTCCCCTTATCTCAAAATCTTTAATCTCATCAGCAAAGTCCTTTTTTGCCATATAAGGAAACAGTCATAGGTTTCAGGGATTAGGATGTGGATTTTGGGAGGGGGGGGGCAGGGGAGGGCATTATTCAGTTTGCTTGAATTATTTATTAATTGATATAGCACTTTAGTTCAAAATCATTTTCCCTCAGTACTTACAAAGCATTTTCTTCTGTTGCTTTCTAGCATTCCATGTTACGTATACAAAGTCCAATGCCATTTGATTACCATTCTTTAGAAAGTCATCTTGTGGGCCGGCCGAGTGGCGCATTGGTTAAGAGTTGTCTTGGGAAGTCAGCTCTGGGCAGCAGGGCCCCAGTACCGATCCTACATGAGGGTCAGTGACCCTGAGCCCTCTAGGGCTAAGATGGTGAGCAACAGCTCAACCTAGAGCTGGGCTGCCGTGAGTCGCCGGTGATGGCATAGGCTGTACCCCCTGCTGCAGTGGGCTGCCGTGAGTGGCCATCCAATGGCTGGCAAGCGACTGCCTCACCCAGAAAGAGTGCAATGATAATACCAACATGGGCCAGTGAAGCCACGTCCCCCACAACTAGACTGAAGAACCAAAGGACAGCAACTTGTCTGTCCCCCTCCCCCAATTCCCCAATAAAATCTTAAAAAAAAAAGTCATCTTGCACTATCTACCCCAAACACACTTAGACATACTAGAAGCTTAAAAGGTTTTCCGTTTATTCTCAAATGTCACAAATTTCTCAATATATTATGTCTCCCCTCTCCATATTTCTATAAAATATTTAGCATGTTCTTTCTACCTAACCACTTAAATCTTTCTTTACTTCAGGGCAATACACTTTGTAGTATTTCTTTGTTTTCCTCCATCTTCTCTGTTATCTCTTTTTAGAACTCTTATCAGATAGATTTTAGATATCAAATATCATTCATGACCCTTAATTTTCCTTTAAACATTTTATTCCTTTGTTATGTTTGCACCATATTTTGCAAAAATAACCTCTACTCAAGCTTCGTATAATGAATTTTAGTCATGTTGTTTTCATATTTAGTTTTCCTGTTTGAATTACTTTTTGTTTTGGCTCTTTTATTTTTAATTTCTAGGAACTTTTTAAATAGTAGCCTGTTAGAGTTTTATGGCTCTGATGTTTTGAATCTTTGAAGATTTTAACTATGCTTTTAAAAATTCTCTTTTTTTCCCCTGTATTAATCTGTTTCCTCTCCTTGAAGTATTATACAAAGATAAATTGGGTTCCCTCTACACTATTATAGAGCCACATGATAAGAACCTCTCTGTGACTTCCATACTTAACTACACCAAGCTCAGCCCTTAGGGGGAGACATGTTCAGCCTCAGGTGAATGCAGTTGTCCAATTGCTGCAAAATATAATGATTCTAAGATTACTCACAGAAGGAGTGCATTGAAGTGGGCAATTTCCAACTTACTGAGAACTAAACTTCCCCAGTAGATTGTGAGCCTTACCGAAGTTGATAATCACATTTTATCCAATACTGTATGTGCAGCACTTAGCACAGTTCTGGCCCATGGTTGTTGCTTGGTCACTATTTATTAAATAAAAGAATGAACAAATATATGGAATTCCAATGTTGGCATAGGTTATCACTTGATTTATATTGAAGGCAGAATCTAAAGAAAACGAAGTCTTTTGGGGAGAACATTTTATTCCATACTTCATTATTTATTGCCTCATGTATAGTTGGATTGAAATAAAAATATAGCCAGAGGACACATCTTACAGAGGGCTTCCTGGGCACTTGAGAATGGCCACATTCAGTAAAGAGCACTTTCTCTGCCTATCCATTCTCCTAGAGATAAGAGGGAGGACAAACTGCTTTTAATGCCCCTCACGTTTCCGTGCCTTTGTTGGAGTTGTTTCTTCTTCTACAAGGACCTCTCCCCTCTGCCCATCCAGCCTTCCCTGACTACTTCAAACCACATTGATCTCTCCATTTTGAGGCACTATGGGACTTTTTATGTGTATCACACTATTTAGTACTTCAGTTTTATTGAACAAATATTTATTTTCTTTGTACTTGGCTCTGAGCTAGGTTCCAAAGGTGACACAAAGATGAAAAAACTCACAGTCTTGCTTTCAAAGAACCTTCAGCCTGGTAGGGAATTTAGTATATGATGAACAGCTGTAATAAAACTGAGCAGAACAAGTAACATGGGACTAATGAAACAATGTACATGGGAAGTTTAGGATGGAGAGAAATGATATTTACCTGATGTAGCTTCAAAAGGTATGTAACTTTTCAATGGGCTTAGAAGTTGGACAGGGTTTTGTCAGAAGGTAATGGAAGACCAGGGAGGAAAAGAGAAGACAGAAGCAATTATGTATAAAATGTTCAATTAAAATCACAAAGGGCAGAAATAGAGTAGAACAAAAATAGGAACAAAGAACAAGAGTAACAAATAGAAAACAGTAACAAATATGGTAGCTATTAATCCAACTATATCAATAATAATTTTGAATGTCAATGGTCTAAATGCACCAATTAAAAGACAGATTGTCAGAATGGATCAAAAAAACAAGACCCGACTAATATGTTGTCTATAAAAACCCACTTTAAAGATAAGACACTTACAGATTAAAAGTAAGTGGATAGTGAAAGGTATACCATGCTAAGACTAATGAAAAGAAAACTGAAGCAACTATATTAATTTCAGACAGAGCAGACTTCAAAGGGGAAGTTATCAGGGATAAAGAAAGATTGCATAATGATAAACAGGAGGGTCAGTGCTCCAAAAAGATATAACAGAATATCTACAAAATATCTACATTTAATATCATACTTAACTGTGAAAAACTAGATGCTTTCCTATTAAGATCAGGAACAAGGCAAGGATGTCTCCTTTCACCACCCCTTTTCAACATCATACCATCATGCTGGACATACTAGCTAATGCAATAAGACAAGAAAAGGAAATAAAAAGTATGCTGATTGGGAACAAAAAAATGAAACTATCTTTGTTCACAGATGACATGATTACCTATGTAAAAAATCTGAAATAATCAACAAAAAAACTGGAACCAATAAGCAATTATAGCAAGGTTGCAGGATACAAAGTTAAAATGTAAAAGTCAATCTCTTCCCTATATACCAGCAACAAACAGTAGAATTTGAAATGAAAAACACAATACCATATATATTAGCACCCCCTCCAAAGAAATAATTATAAATATAACACAATATGTATAAGATCTTTACAAAGAAAACTATAAAACTCTGATGAATTACATTAAAAAATGAACTAAATAAAAGGGGAGATATTCCACGTTCATAGATAGGAAGACTCAATATTGTCAAGAAGTCAGTTTTCCCTAGCTTGATTTGTAGATTCAATGAAATCCCAATCAAAATCCCAGCAAGTTATTTTGTGGATGTCAAGAAACTAATTGTAAAGTTTATTTGGAGAGGCAAAAGACACAGAATAGCAAATACAATATTGGGGAAGAACAAAGTTGGAAGACTGACATACTCCAAGACTTACTATAAAGCTACATACAGTAGGGCAGCATAAACTCTCAAGTTTATTTCAGTTCCTCTCACACTGCCCACTTTACACATGTATGTTCTCTGCCTGTTCTCTATAGGCATGTGGTGGATAAGAAAGAATAATTTTAGCTGTGTTTGGATAGCTTTTTTGAGATTGTGGAGGCTCTTGATTACCATGATAAGGAGTTGGTTTTCTAGTTTTTGAGTGTTTTACACATACCATCCTGCAAGCTGGATATGCTATCAAGACTGAAGATTACAGAACCGCAGTGAAGAGCTGAGTCACTGGATTTCCAGTGCATAGGTGAGCAGACTGGATGTTGAGTTTAAAGCTTTGCCCTATTGAGCTACCATCAACAATTGAGAAAGAAACCCTGAGCTAACAAGAAAGTGCCTTCCATCAGAGAATAAACTCCTTGAGCACTGGGAATAAATATATATCACATTTATCTTGGATTTTCTATAATTCCAGCAGATTTCTACACTTAGACCAGAATTCACAAGACTTACCATGGTCTAAAGGCCCTGAATGATCTAGCCTCTGACTATTGTACCTTTTGGGGTAGATTGAGTTGATTTGTTTTCTTATCTAATTGTTTTACCTCTCAAATTTGGAAGTTATACATGCTATTTCTATTCTTTTATTGGCTGTCCTCAAGCACGTATTATGCATCTTTAAGTTAATTAACATCTTAACCACTTTTCTGAATAATACAAGAAAACTTGGATCAGAGTACTACCTTTCAACTAATGTAATATTATTGATCAGACATTTAGATGTTCTTTTAATTTCATTAATTAGACATTACTAGTTTTATACAGATAAATAATTGTTCAGTTCACCAATTTCTTTGGTCATCTTTCCTTATTGCATCTCAGACCTTTCTTCTGAGATTATTTTCCTTCTTTATAACTATAACCTTTTAGAAATTTCTTTAGTGAAAGTTCGCTGGTGGTAAATTCTCTCCATTTCTGTTTGTGTTATTAAAATCAGAAAATAAACTTAGTTTGCATTCATTCTTAAAAGATGAGGATAATTTGAAAACTTAAAATATTACATTTAATTACTTTTATTACAATTATATTACTTTTAATTATATATATATAACTTAAAATTATTTTAAAACTTAAAATTATATTTAAAACTTAAAATTTGCTGGGTACACAATTGTAAGTGAACATTTATTTTTTTGCTTAGCTCTTTGAAGAGATGATTCACCATCTCCTGGCTTCCATTGTTGCTATTCATCAAATTGTTATTCTGTGGAGATGCTCTGTCTTTTCTCTCTTGCTCTTTGTAAGATCTTTTTGTGTTAAATGGGTACTAGATTTATCAGCGTGATCACTTAGTAAGTTTTATAAATATCTAATCATTATGCTGTATACCCAAAACTAATATAATATTGTATGTCAACTGTAATTGAAAAATTAAAATAATATTTAAAGAGAAAGAAATCAGGTAATGTAAATCCTTAACTTTGATCTTCTTTTCAAAAATTATTTTGGCTTTTCTTGGTCCTTTGAATTTCCATATACATTTTTGAGTAATTTCTGTAGAATCACCTGCTCAGATTTAGATTAAAATTGTACTGACTCTGTAGATCAATTTGGGGATAACTGATACCTTAATAACAGTGAGCCTTCCCATCCATGGTCATGGTATATCTCTCCTTTTATTTAGGTCTTCTTTAATTTCTGTCAATGATGTTTTCAACCAATAGGTCTTGCAAATATTTGCTAAATTTATCGCTGAAGTGTTTAATGGTAAGAACAGACATCTTTGAGTTGTATCTGATTTTACGGAGAAAGACTTCAGCTTGTCTCTGTTAAGTATGATGATAACAATAGGATTTTTTTGTAGGTCCTTTTTGTCAGCTTGAGATTCATTTAAACATATTGGAAAGCTAAGTAATAAGAGTAAACTTTTTAAAAGGCATTTTTTTTCATAAGAAACTAAAGATTCACAACCTCTTCTCTAAAACCTATGGGCCCTTTATGTTTAAGAATTGAAAATTTTCAGGGTTTAGAATGATAAATCAGTGCATGTAGTATTTATTAAAAACTCATTGGGAGCATAATCAAAGACATAATTATTTATGTAACAAAATATTAATGTTCACTCTCTATGGGATAAATAAAATCTTTAATAGTCTCATGTTAGTTCAGGTCAGGTTTATTCATTAAATGAGCTCCAACCAGATCTAGTTTTGCTAACAGAGGACTATGATAAAACTGTTCATAGCTTGTTTTGGATTATAGAATTGCAGATAAGACATTGAAGACCTATAATAGACAGTACTAATAAACAGATAGAAGTCGGAAAATTTGAATGGAAGTCGAAAGATGCTAAAAGCCTTGCCTTAGGAGAACACTTTGGTAGAAAAATAATTCTAAAGCACCCAACATGTGAGGAAGAGTGACAGAGAAGTCTCAGTTGACATAGTCATTTTAACTGATTAAAGTTGCATTATTTTATTTTTTCAAATTTGTAAAATCATATGACTACATGAACACTTTGCTAAGGCCCCTCCCAAGGCCCTGGGAAAGGTTCGTACACATGAGAAGTCCTAAAGCTTGGACTGCATTTCATGGTAAATCTGACTCTGTTCAAGGAAATAGAATTGTTAAAGCAATGGCTCAGAACCTGACTCTGTTTGCCCCCTTGATCAACAATTACAGATATCCTTTAGTAAAAACTCTCCATGAACTTTATATATTCATATAAAAATAAGACAATACTAAGCACATGGTTATATACCTTGCTCTTCTCCATGCAAATTGTATTGAACACATTTCCCTCTATTCTATTCTTTTAATGGCTGCATAAAATTTTGTCATACAAACATACAAACCTACCATAATTTAGCCTAACTTCTACTGGATGGGTATTCAAGTTGTTTATAATACTTCTCATTAACAACATTGCAGTGAACATTTTTGTGACTATATCTGCACAGATATGTATTTTTGTAAGAGAAATGCCTAGAAGAGATTACTGTGTCAAAAAGAAATGTGTTGAAATTTTGGGTAGATTCCCTTAAATTGACTTTCCTAAAAGTTTGTGTAGATATGCTCCCTATTAAGAATATATGAGTGTGTCACTTTCCTTACTCCTAGCCCATATTGGGTATGATCATTGTACATAATCTTGAAATCTGATATAGTGTCAGGTACAGATATGGTATCTGTAATGATGCCTCGTTGGTTTGATTTGCATTTCTTTCATGGTTAATGAAATTGAACATATTTATTTTTATGAATAACCATTTCCTCTGTTTTTTTCTGTTTGTCTTGTTTTATTTGTTTGTTTGCCAATTGTGATATAGGGGTGCTCATCATTTTCATTGATTTGTAAAAGGCCTTATTATTGCTATTAGTATTTATACATTTCCCCCAGTTTGTCAATTCCCTTTTGGTTTCAGTTAGAGCTGTTTATAAGGTTTTGACTCTATCATGCCAGCTGTGTGACGCTGGTGATACGAATTAAGCCTTAGTTTCCTAATGCTAAAATGGCACAATATCAGCGTGATGGTAGGTTGTATGTGTCAATTTGACTGGGCCACAGAGCCCAGACATTTGGTCAAATGTTATTCTGGGTATCTTTGCAAGAGTGTTTCTAGATGAGATTAACATTTGAGTGGGTAGGCTGAGTAAAGCAGATTGCTCTCCCTACTGTGGGTCTCATCCACTCAATTGAACACTTAACTAGAACAAAAAGGTTGAGTAAGAGGGAACTCCTCCCTTGCCTGACTGTGAGCTGGGATGTTGGTCTTTTCTGGCCTTTAGATTTAGACTGAAACATCAGCTCTTCTTGGATCTTGAGCCTGCTGGCTTTTGGACTAGAACTTCCACATTGGCTCTCCTGGCTCTCGGGCCTTTAGACTGGGACTGGAACTCTGTATACATTGGTTTTCCTGGGTCTCCAACTTGCTGACTTCAGACCGTGGGGCTTCTCAGCCTTCATAGTCACTGGAGCCAATTCCTTATAATAAATCCCTTTATTACACACACACACACACACACACACACACACACACACCCCATTGGATTTGTTTCCCTGGTGAACCCTGACTAATGCAATCAATGCTGCTGGGAAGACAGGGGTCTATATACCTGGGGTGCAAAAAAAATGTACACAAGTGGACCTTTGGTCAACGTTGTTCAAGCATTAGTTTGCCATAATCAGAAGTGTCTGGAGGCTGACGGTAACCACATTGAGCATCTCTTGTAATTGCAGAAGTCAAATGTGACTTGGATTCATCATTTGTTATTGGTATACGTTGAGTATTACAATTTTAATAGTTTTTTCCTTCCTTAAAATGTGTATACATTTTTTTGGCACCCTCTGTATGTGAAGACTTAGTTCCTGTCACATAGTAAGTATTGAATAAAGGTTAGTTAAAGTTAACTTTATTTGAATCAATTTTTTTCCATTCACAAATTTTACATAGTCAGATATACAAATCCTCTCCTTTATGACTTTATTAAAATTGTTTTTCCTAGTACTTATACATTTCTAAATGCCTCTACTTGTGTTTAAAAAGTTAATCCCGGGCCGGCCGAGTGGCGCAATGGTTAAGATCTGGCTTGGGATGCCAGAGGGCCCCGGTTTGGATCCCACATATGAGGGCCAGTGACACTGCCCTCCACAGCTAAGATGCTGAACAACAGCTCAACCTGGAGCTGGGCTGCCGTGAGTCACCAGCGACGGCGTAGGCTGCAGCCCCTGTGGCAGTGGGTTGCCACGGGCTACCGTATGTAGCCAGCAGCCAGCGTGAGCGGCCAGCAGCTGCAGTGAGCGGCCGTCCAGAAGCCGGCAACTGATGTGCCTCACCAGGGAAGAGCACAATGATGGTGCCAACTTGGGCCAGTGAAGCAACATCCTCCACAACTAGACTGAAGAACAAAATGACAGCAACTTGTCTGTTCCCCTTCCCCCAATTCCCCCCCCCAAAAAAAAAATCTTAAAAAAAAAAAGTTAATCCCAAAAAAGTTAATCCCTCTGGAAATTTATGTTTACATATGTGTAACTTGGGATTTAATACTTTTCTTCAAATAGATAGCCAATCCTCCTATTTATTGAATAATCTATACTTTCCATGTCTCTAAAAGCACCATTGTCAAGAAAGTCTTTTAGGTCAAGGTAAAAACATTTCTGCTATCAGGATTATAAATTGTGTATCTATATATTGACATAGGAGTATACCCAAAATAATCTGTTTCCTGTTTCTTGTCCTGACAACCTAGAAGGAAAGACAACAAAGAGATATTTGTAGTTTTCTTGTTCACACACCTGACTATGTAAAACAAAGATGTTAAAGCTGATTGGTGTATTAAAAGCCATTTAGTAGTTAAACATAATCCAGGCAAACAGAGGCAGGGGGGAAATATTGATTTTGTGTCACATAAATGAACGTGGAACATCTAAGCCTGAAATAATGCTCCCGGGGCACTTTTCGGTGTGATCAGGCAAAGCCAGAGAACACGCCGTATTTAATGATGTGAGAACTCGTTTCTCTGAGGTCAATGGTGTGTGCTTAACCTTTAGGCTCTCACATGGCCAGCTGCCCCCCTGGTTTATGGAGTGGAGGCTGACATGATTGGGGATTTAGGGCAGTGATGACTTGATCTTGCTGATACTTGCTGCTCTTATCCAGAAATGGTGAACAAATCCATCGCAGCATCTGCTGCCTGCACTCTTCCGAGCTGCCCACACTCGTCTCTCATTTCAGACTTACATCCCAAGGTGGAAGAAACGCAGCTTTCTTTGGAAAACAGGGCTTCTCACCTCACAACGAGGAAAGAAAGGCCTTAAACGGCCTACAAAAGGCAAACACAAAGTCTAGAAGAGTCTAGATCAAGACTGCTTTTGTTTTTAGTTCTCGTTTTCCATAAGTCTCCACTTTGTCATTTAGTGGTTTCCAAAGTTGTTCTGAAAAAAAAATACTAGTCCTTTGAGACTCTGCTACGAAGGAAGTCGGAGTGAGGTTAAGCTCGCTGAGGTCTGGGGCCTAGGATAGCCCTTTTTGGAGACCTGCAGTGTACAACAGCAAAGTTCAGCTCCGTCAGTTGAGAAATGTGTTTTATTTAAAACCCATTGATTTCCTGTTTCTATTTGACCCCACAATACATTTTTTAAAAAACATATAACACATACACTGCTTTAAAAATTGTGTGTAAAACAAAACTTTGCCTCTTGAATGCTCTTTACCATTCATTTCCAGGATAAGCCAATATGTGACTTCTTATGAAAGGAAAAAAAATTCGACCATAAGGCATAATCAAAATATCAGGGAAGAATTCCAATCTTCCTATTAAAGCAGCTTGCTACCCCACCTTTGTCAATGTGCAGGTAATGCTGCCCTGTGCATCTTTCAAAGAAGTTAGTCAGGCAGATGAATCCTATAACTCAGGAGCACATGGGAACCTAACCAAGGTGGATACTGTAAACATCTCCTTCTTTCCCAGACAAGCCAGCTGAGGCCTAGGAAGGCTAAGGCGATGGGTCAAAGGCCACATACTATATTATGTCGGCGCCTGGAAGCTGGCTCGGTTTCCCTGCCCTTCCCTCTCGTTTTGTCCTCTTTATGGCAGAGTAAATCCTCAAACTGGAGCCTTCTTCACTTATGGGGCCGCAACCACTCACAGCAATGTTTACCGGAAATGTCACTTCCGGAGGCTGTCCCAGAAAAGTGAGGAAAAACAAATCCCGCCACCCCCGCCGCACTTCCTGAAACCTTCAGGTCTGACAGACTGTGATGAGACTTTGGAGGTTCCCAGGTCAGCATTACCTGACAGAGTGGCTGGTACCCAGGGGATGAGTTCATGGGCCCAAACCACCGACATCTGAGGAACGCAAACTACAGTATTTCAGGGAAAAACAAAAGCCTTTTTAGCATCTTGTGATATGATCATATTATTTTTCTCCTTTAATTTGTTGATGTCATAATTATGTTGAAAGACTTCCTAATGCTGAATTATCCTTTTATTTCTGGATAAAAACTTACTTGGTCACAGAACATTGTTATATACTGCTATATTCTCTTTACTAATACTGGCTTTAAAATTTTGTATTTGAATTCCTAAGTGTGATCAGGCTATAGTTTTCTATTTTTGTGCCATTTTTATCAGGTTTTGGTATTAAGGTTGTGTTGGAATCATAAAGTGATTCCAACTTTTTATTATGGTTCGTAATATTTTGAATTATAAAGGAATTATCTGTTTCTTAAAGGTGAGACAGAACTCACCTTTAGTTCTTTAGTTCTGGTTCTTTAAAACTCTTTAGTTCTGGTTCTTTAAAAATGATAGATCTTCAGTCATTGTTACAATGTATTCTATGATAACTAGTCTATTCAAGTTTTGTATTGTTTTATAAATCAAATTTTTTTACGAACTTTTTAAAACCCGCTTTATTGAGGTATCATTTATATGTCACAGAATTCAATTAATTTTAGTAATGTGCAATTTTTTAAGTGTACAATTCTATGACATTTAGTAATATAGATCAACTTTAGTCATTCCTGTTTTTCTAGAAAATACCCGCTTTCTTCAGGTTTTCAACTGTTTCTGTAGAATGGCTTATATTTTCTTATACGCTAATGGAAATGTTGGCTTTTCAAGTTAATGTGCCAGTGTGAGAAAAAAGAGAAGGAAATGGAGATAATGGCAGAGATAATGAAGATAATGGCAGCAAGTGAACTGGTGGGAGCATGTTAATTGAAACAGCCAAGCAGTATATTGTGCAATTTTTAGTGTCCCTGATTGGAAGGACTTTCTAACTACTTGTCTAGCTTAGGTGTTCAAAATTCTCCAGATGAGAGCCAGGAGTGAAAAGTTTCAGACCAGGAAGGCAGAGCCACAACATCTGGCACTTTCCGTGTCTTTATGGGTTTTAGTTGGCTACTTCCTTCAATTAAGAATTCTCATAATGACATGTGCATTTTACCACTTTATGTGAGGAAATTTCACTATGGGCATGACCATATGTCAAAAGATTTTTAACACCTGTAATCCTCCAGGCTGAAGCCTCCACATTAAAATCAAGGTTGAGGGGCCAGCCAAGTGGCGCAGTTGATTAAGAGTTGGCTTGAGTTGCCAGCTCTGAGCAGCAGGACCCTGGTTCAGATACCACATGAGGGCCAGTGACGCTGCGCCCTCTACACCTAAGATGGTGAACAACAGCTTGACCTGGAGCTGGGCTGCTTTGAGTTGCCAGCCATGGCGTAGGCTGCAGTGGGCTGCCATAAGCTACCGTGAGTGGCCGGCAGCCAGCGTGAGTGGCCAGCAGCAGTGTGAACTGCTGTGAGCAGCCGTGAGCAGCCATCCAAAGGCTGGCGAGCAACTGCCTCACCTGAGAAGAGTGCAATGATTACACCAACATAGGCCATTGAAGTGATGTCCTCCACAACTAGACTGAAGAACAAAAGGACAGCAACTTGTCTGTTCCCCTTCCCCGATTCCGCAACGCTGTTCCCCTCCCCCAATTCCCCAATTAAAAAAAAATCTTAAAAAAATCAAATCAAATCAAAGATGAATATAAAATGCTCAATACCACTAAATTGTAGAATGATCTTTCATGTGGCTATGTTAGATAAAATGTAAGATAAACCAAAGCAAGTATGAATTTATGCCCTATTTTAAAAATCCGTTTATTAAAGTATAATTTACATATAGTAAAATTTATCCTTTTGAGTTGTACAGTTCAGTGGGTTTCATAAATTTATATAGTCCTATTACCCGCCATCAAAATCAAGATAGAGAGGGCCGGCCAAGTGGCGCGATGGTTAAGAGCTGGCTTGGGACACCAGAGGGCCCCAGTTCGGATCCCACATATGAGGGCTAGTGACACTGCCCTCCACAGCTAAGATGCTGAACAACAGCTCAACCTGGAGCTGGGCTGCCGGAAGTCGCCGGCGACGGCATAGGCTGCAGCCCCTGTGGCAGTGGGTGTCCATTGGCAACCATGTGTAGCCAGCAGCCAGCGTGAGCTGCCCGCAGCCGCAGTGAGTAGCCGCCCAGAAGCTGGCGACTGATCTGCTTCACCTGGGAAGAGCGCAATGATGGTGCCAACTTGGGCCAGTGAAGCAAAGTCCTCCACAACTAGACTGAAGAACAAAACGACAGCAACTTGTCTGTTCTCCTTCCCCCAATTCCCCAGCACTGTTCCCATCCCCCCAATTCCCCAATAAAAATCTTAAAAAAAAATCAAGATAGAGAATATTTCTATCATCTCCAAATTTTCCCTTATACCCCTTTCTAATGAATCGTCTCTCACAATGCCCAATCCCTGGCAATCACTGATCTGATTTCTGTCTCTATAGTTTTGCCTTTTCAAGATCATTATATAAGTAGACTCATATAGTATGAGTCCATGTTTGACATCTTTATCAGTATTTCTGAAAGTCATTCACGTTGCATGAGTCAGTTCATTCCTTTTCCTTGCCGAATACCACTGTATTGTATGGATACATTACAATGTGCTTACTGATTCACCCTTTGAAAGCTATTTGAGGTGTTTCTAGTTTGTGGTGATTATCTGTTAAGCTGCTCTAAATATTAACATACATGTTTGTGTGTGGATATATGTTTGCATTTCTCTTGGGTTAATACTTAGGAGTAGGATTTCCGGGTTGTATAGTAAGCTGTATTTAACTTTCTAAGAACCTGCCAACTGCTGTTCCAAAGGGACTACCATTTTACATTCCTACCAGTAGTGTGAGAGACTTGGAGCTGCTCCATATCCTCACCAACCCTTCATATTTTCAGACTTTTGAATGCTTGGCCATTCTGGTATGTATGGTATCTCACTGTGGTTTTCATTTGTATTTTTTAATGATTTATGTGTTTATTGGCCATCACATCTCTTCTTTAGTGAAGCATCTGTTCAAATTTTTGCCCATTCTAAAAATTGATTCGTTTGTTTTCTTATTATTGATTTGTAAGAGTTCTTAATATATTCTGGATACAAATCCTTTATCAGGTATTTGTTTTGTAAAATATTTTCCTAGTTTGTAGTTTGTCATTTCGTTTTCATCGCTGAGTCTTTAGAAGAGCAAAAGTGTTCAATTTTGAGAAAGTCTAATATACCAAGGATTTTTCTTCTGTGGTTTGTACTTTTGTGTTCTAAGAAATCTTTTTTAAAAAATATTTTTATTAAAATATAGCTAAAATACAATATTATATTAGTTTCAGATGTTAACAATAGTTATTCAACATTTATATACCTAAAGAATAGATCAGTATGATAAGTCCAGGAACCGTCTAACACCATACCATGCCTTTACAATTTTATGACTATATTCCCTGTGCTGTATATTATATCCTCATGACTTATTTGTTTGATCCTGGAAATTTGAACCTCTTATTCCCCTTTACATTCCTCCTTTTTAAAAAATTTTTCAATTACAGTTGACATTCAATGTTATTTTATATTAGTTTCAGGTGCACAGCATAGTGGTAGACATTTGTATATGTAATTTAAGAAGTGGTCCCCCTAACTAGTCTGGTACCCACTTGGCATTACACATAGTTATTACCATACGATTGACTCCCATGCTTTGCTTTATATCCCTAAGTGTTTAATTTTTAATGATATTATAAATAGTACTGTTTTAACATTTTTCATTTCCAATTATTCATTGTTAATATGCAGAAATACAACTGATTTTTGAATATTGTTTTGTCACTTGTGACCTTACTAAACTGACTTATTAGTTTTAGTAGTTTTTCAGTGGCATCCCAATGCTTTTTATGAATGAGTTATATCCTATTATGTCAAAATACAACTGTGATCTTGAGGGTGGGGGCTATTTATTTTCTGTCTGCTACCTGCAGGTACCTGATTAAAGAGTGATGGATATTTTTGTAAGCCTTACAAAGACCACAAAATATTTACCACCCTTTCAGGTCCATTGCTTGAATGCACCCCCCATGTATAAAATGAATCATAATGTCCATCTTCTGTACACTATTAGAAATTGTTACTTCTCTCAATTTGACTAACAGGTATTTCCAGGACCTTCTGGGTTAGGGGCTAGGATATTGATGATAGAAGATTGTATGCATGTATGCTATGGTGTATGTGTATGGATTTTGAAGCTGACTATAAATTTCCTGAGGTAAAGATGGGGGGTGAGTTTCTATCAACAGGTAGCATATAGGGATAGTAGGGGCAGAATTTGGAGACCTTCTAGGCAAGATTTAAGATCCACTGGTATGTTGTAATTGTCAATGTGGGACTGTATTCCTTATATTTGTGTTTCTTAAATTGAGTTCTATAATACTCCATTTTTCCTCTTCTCAGTAAAAATTTGATAATCAAATAAATTTTGGAAACACTTCATACCATATCCTCCTTTTGGAGTTTTACAATGTCCATTAGTGTAGTAAAGGCTTTGAGAATACCTAAAGACACATGTTTACACAGTTTTGTTTAATCCAGCATTCCCCAAACTCATTTGACCTTATAACCCTTCTTTAATATAAACCCTCCTAATGTCCAAAAGCTCTTAGCCTATTCTTTGCAAAATACACTCAGGGAAATACTGCCCTGGATATCCTATGATCTCTTTCTTACCTTCAATATGAGAACAATGCTCATAGAACATTATTATGTAAGAACTGATTGCTACAAAATGTTCTGAGCAATAGAATGTTCTTAGAATTCTAGAATGGAAAGAGGTTTCTGTTTTAGATGTTTTTGATTTCCTTCTGTTTCAACTTAGAAATGAGGAGCAAATATGTTCCCAACAGATGCTATTTAACGAAGCCAAGGAAATGAGTTTCCCCCACACTTCAATGTTTGTTGGTCTTTCTTGATGTTCTCCTTTGCTTGTACTTCAGACTCTCTTTCTTGCTGCGCTCTGATTTGTTGCAAAATTGAGCCATCAAACTGTAAAAAGGTTTTCTACTAGAGGTATTATGCTACCTGCTTATACACTTTGTGTGGTGATCAGGGTGATAGGAGAAAAATAGATACTTTTCATTTTTCACAGAAAATCATTTTCTAATGACTGACAGTATGCAATTAAACAAATGAAATAAACAACATTACAATGTTTAGTGTGAAGCAGCTTGTGTTGTCATTGATCTTATTTGAGAGAACTGCTGACAGGATTTGTGTTGATCCTCGATGCCAAGTTGGAGCTTTTAAGACAAGTGCAGCTGGAAACCTGCTCCAAATTGCTTGCCTCTGTAATTAAAAGTACAAATGTTTCAAGTCGCATACGTCCTATTAGTAAGATTTTAGGAAACAAAAAGTTAATTTATTCACATTCGATATGGTCTGTAAATGCCACCATTATAGGCCTTCTACTGGCCTTTGATTAGCTATGGATTAATAAAACTTTTATACCTCCTTTGTCAGCCTCATTTTGAACTCTGTTTTTGCATACTGTTACTATTAAATAAATGAATTAGTGTCCAGAAATGTGTCATGCATATTACCTAGCAGCAGGAAGCATAATACAGTGGTCAGCTCCCCAGGAGCATTATAAATCCTAATGCGCTCGGTAACCTGCTCACGTGGACCTATTAAAAGCATGATGATTTAGTGGAGCAGTATTTGTGCTTAACAATGGAATTTTAGTTAATTCAAAACAATGTAAATCATCTCCAATTACAGTATTTGAATATTCACAAGTGCTTCACAAGTGCATGTACTGTTGTTAAGACAAAATTTTTTTTTTCTTTAAAGCATTGAGTTACTTGCCTGGAGTCACATTCAGGCAGGGTTTTGGTAGCTTATGGTAAAAGTAACCAACCCTAGAGAACAATATTTATCTAGCGCAGCTTGCTAACTCTCAGCCAAAGCAATGTAAGGTATCAAAAAAAAGGGAAGGGGGGATGCTGGGGTAGGGCCCCCAATGCTGATGCACCTGCAGAGTCAGGTGAGCATCTTTATTGTGCTAGTGAGACATTGCTACGTGGTGGCCTTCCTCCAGACAGCTGAGGGCTCTTTTGTTGCTGCTGTTATCAAAGTCATTTCAGATCCACATAAGTAGCTTCTTGATACTACAACTGCTGCTGAATCCCTGTGGGTACAGCACAGACCACAGAGTATCCTCTGGTTCGAAACAGGCTCTTTTATGCTCAAGGTCTCAGAGGGCCTTTCCAGGAAATAATGATGATTAGCTGTCCAGCTGGCAGTGACTGCTTTCAGCATTGCAGGCCCTTGGTGCTCTGTGGGGTCAGCTTGGACTTCTGCATCAGAGACGGAACCAGCCGGCTTGCCCGCCAGTCCTCAGTCTTTTCAGTGAGGTGAAATAGGAGGGGAATTAGTGAGGAACAGGGTGAACTTTATTGAAAGAGTTTGTTCTGTGTATTGGGGATCTGGCCATTTAGGGACAAAGCACAACTTTCCTGGCCTTCCAAATAAATCTGGGATGAATCCAATGCTTTTATTTGGTAAAAAAAAAAAAAAAACCTGGAGAGAATGGTATTGGACACATTTTTCCACAGTCTACCAATGAGCAAAGTCCCCTTTGTATAAAATTGTACGTATTTGCAATACCAACCTCAATTTTAGTCAGTGATAAATTGGGTTAGTGGCTTTGCAATCAGCAAAACTTGGATGCTGTCTCTTATAAGCTGGGTGCCCTTGGGTGATTTACTTTCCCTCTCTGAACCTCAATTTAGCCATCTGTAAGGGAGATATAGGTTTGTATGCAACAATATATTGCTCTATGCTGATGAAGTGTAGAACAAATGAAGTGATATACAGAAAACACTCACAGGGTAGTTATTGCTGTTTTTACTGCTACTTCATAAGGTGTATGATTATGTTGAATAAATGTGGTCTTGGTTAGAGGTTGTATGTGGTCTGAGCAAGTTGTTTCTTGCTCTGATTTCATGTAACAACCATTGTTCTCTATTGACTTTGCTTTCTCTCTCCCTCCACCAATTTGTCTGTCCAGCCAGCCAGCCATTCATCCTTCCTCCACCCATCCAATTAGCAATACTACATATGCATGGTGAAAAAAAAAAACATTACCAAACAAGAAGTCTCTCACCTTGTCCCCCAGACCCTCCGCTTTTGTCTCCAGAGGTGACTGCAGTTACTAGGTTCTGCTGTACCCTTCCAGAGGCATCCCATGCACACACAAGCATGTATGGCACACCCTCAAAGCAGCAGAGTATTATCCACACTGTTCAGCGTCTAAAAAGTTCTCACTATATCTTATAAGTTTTCATATTAGTACATATCATCTGCCTCAGATGTCTTAGTAGCTGCAGAGTGTTATGCACTGTGGGTGTATCTTAGTTTATTGAGCTGCTTCTCTACGGATGGGCACTTCCATTGCTTTTCATCCTTTGCAGTTATATAAAGTGCTGCAGAGAATATCTTTCTATGCACATGGGCGAAGATGGCTGCAGGATATGCTTATAGCTATGGGATAAATGCCTGGAGATGGATTTTCTGGGTCAGATTTGTATAGAAATTGCCAAATTGCCCTCAACAAAGATTGTGCTAATCTACCTACCCTCCAGTACTATGAGAATACGAGCTTCCCCACACCCTTGCCATCTTGTGTTGACTTTTCGTTTAGTGTTTTAAAGCTTCATATAAAATCCTAAGTTAATTTGCGTCTCTCCTAATTACTGACTTTTCAGAACCTACAGATCTACACAATAAAGTGTAGCAGCTAAACATTAAATAAGAAGAAACAAACAGAGCCACACTTTCAGAAATAAAGGGGCCTTGGAGATGGTTTATAGTCCAGCGGAACAAAACCAAGGCTTTTGGTGCTCAAGTGACTTCTGTAAGACCACACGTTCAATGGCACTTAATGGCAAGTGGAGACAGGACTTGGTTCTCCGGATTTGGATTCAGTCCTCTTTTATCCCATCAGACTATTTTCCTACAAAAGTAAGTCTAATCCGGGTCACATTCCAAAGGCAGACGTGACGAAGTGTGGTGACTGTTGAATTCAAAGTCAGCCTGGCCTGGGTTCAAATATCAGCTCTGTCACTTATTGATCATATTTTTGGGCAAGTTACCTAACCTCTCAGAGCATCAGAATTTTCATCTATAAAACAGTGGTGGTGATAGTTAATTCCATGATACCTACAAGGAATGCTTTGCAAAGTGTCTGGCAGGTATAAATGTTCAGTGTTTTATTTTTTAACTTTTCATTTGCACAATACTTAGCATATTTGTATTTCATTAGTATAATTTCTGTTGCTTGTACTATTTTTTAATTCTAAAATCATGTCCTTGTTTCATCAAATGTAGGGTAAAAAGCAAAGGCCTCCCTGACCAGCGCACCCTTTTTTATTGATGGCAGTGGGGGTTGTGGAAGAAGTTATACCTTATTTTCAAGGAACAACCTATTTCACGAATGCTCATTTCTGTGGGGTTTTTTTCTTTTGTCTTTTTTTTTTTAATTGGGGAATTGGGGGAGGGAAACAGTGTTGGAGAATTGGGGTGGGGGACCAGCCAAGTTGTTGTTCTTCAATCTTAGATGTGGAAGGTGCCAGTTGCCATCTGGTTGCCCGTCGGCAGCTCATGGCCTCTAAGCTCAAGGTGCTGAGTTCAGTCTTAGTTGCTGGCGGGCATAGCCCACCATGAAACAGGCAGCCTTGTTGTTAGGAGCCCATGCTCTCACCAGCTGAGGCAACCTATTGGCAGCTTAGTGGCAGCTCAGGTTGGGCGCAGTGTCACTGGCCCATGTGGGAATCGAACCGGCGGCCCTGTTGCTCAGAGTTCGCACTCTTAGGCTAACTCTTAACCAAGTAGGCTTCTTGGCTGGCCCCCATGAATACTCGTTTTACTTGTGAATGGCCAATAGCCAGTACCCCTCATCAGCATTTCAGGGAAGGAAAATCCAGTGAATTTCCTATTACTGCTTCATTGAGGGGTGGAGTGAGAAGGGAGGAACCTCAAGTGTTATCAGTTTTGACTGTGGGGCTAGAAATATTTGCATCACTTGGAAAGTTACCACAATCCCGCTAAATACAATATTTGTTAAGAACGCACATGTGAGCAGGTTACTCAGCTGTGGTGCTGGACCTGGCCTGGAAGAGGAAGGCACCGGTCAGGAGTAAGAAGGGAGGGTCCTAGTGAGACCACTACCAGTCATTAGCCATGTGATCGCCTGAAACATCATCTAACCTTGCAGCATTTCAGTATCTTCATCAATAAAACTGTGATAAGATTCTGCTATTTTATTGATTTAATATTTGTATTCAAGATACTACTCATCAAGCATAGCGATACCTATGATTTATCAGTCCCTTGCTAGAAGCTAGGCACAGGCCAGCCATCCCTGCTCTTTGAGGCAGGTATGGTCATCAACCCTGGAAGCACCCTTCCTTTACTGATAAAGAACTGGGGACTTAGGGAGGTGACCTACTTTGCCACAAGTTACACAGCCAGTCAGTGGCAAAGCTGGGGCTCAGCCTCAGGTCTCTCCTATTTCAAAGACTGTGCTTAACTATGTATACCATCCTGCCCCTGGGGCCTCTCTGTGGGGATAGAAAGCATCATCCCTGTTTGGCAGTCAACTGAGGTTCAGAGAGCTGGTGGGTGGGCATTACAGATTATCTCACAGGGTTTGGAGAGGACTGAATGAGAGAATGTCTGGGAAAGTGCTATGTAGATGTAACCCCTTTATAGAGATGAGCTTTTTAATTGGATCATTGCTGATGAGTCATGCTGATGGGCAGAAGCACACACACTGCAAGTAATGATGTTGCAAGAGCAATTGGATAGATAGGAGGGGAGACTTGCCAATGAGTTGCTTTGCTTGAACCATGCCTAGCAAAAACTTTTGTTGTGTTTTTTATATAAACTTACTAGATTTTTTGACATGGTGTAAACACAACCATAAATGGTTACTATAAACACTCTAAAGTCTTGTTTTATGTTTCAGGTTGCAAATGACTGTGTGCAGAAATTAATATACATGTTCACACAGGTATACTCATATACATATCACATTTATGTACACATGTACATTAACATACCTATATCTATCTGTATGTATGTACATACATATGTATGTATAAACACACACACAATCTCTTTGGTGTTTTCTTCCTTAAGCCTTCTTGTAATTCCTTAGGTAAAAAGAATAGGAATGTGTGCCAATGCTTAAAAATAAAGTAGTAGGGAGTTATTAAAGTAGTAATTTACCACTACAAAAATGAAAAAATAAAAATAGATCAGGCTGCCCTTTATTCATGAAAAAAAATCATTCAATAAATGTGCTAAGTTTAATAGTTCCAGCTTCTAGTTAGTGTTTCTAATAACTCTGTGTTTTATTTTCTAAGCAGAACATAAACTAGAAAGATACACAGTACCTCAAGGCAATATCATACAATTAATATATTTTTTTTAACCCAACACTTGGAAATTTAAAAAAAATGAATCTAGAAATCATTCATTATCTGACTATCTACTGATAACTGCTGTTAATGTTGGTATATTTTTTCCAGTTGTTTTTTTTTTCTATCAGTGTATTGTGAGCATCTCAACATTAGTAACTTGCTGAGGATCCAAGGAAAATGAATTGTGTATCAAATACCACCCAGGGGGAAATAAAAGAGGTGGTGTTGAGTTATTCCTGTTTAAAGGACTTACATTGTAAGTGAGATACTGGAAATAATTGACCAAGACTTGCTGTAGTATGTGAAACAATATGAAGCCAAGCCATTTGCATAATCTACACATGATCATTTTAAGAGAATTCTTGGTTGTTAGAAACCTAGAACATTTCAGAATTCCCATAAAACCAATAACTAATTAAAATAAACATGAAGCTGCCAAAAGTATCCTAGTGGGTGAATATGCTCACTTTTCTTTCCTCAGCATTTTACTGCGGCCTCGACCTGTCTTCTAGCTCCAGGCCATCATGGTTCACATAATGAGACATCCCAACTTGTCATCTTGCAAACTTAGTATGTCCAAACTGAACTCTTGCTCTCCCACCCCTACCTGCTCTTCCCCTGGTCTCCCCCATCTATTGACACCTCCACCCTCCTGTTACTTGAACCAGAAATTTAGGAGTAATCATGGCATTCTTTCTGTCCTTCCTTTTCACATCCAATCAGCTTTGTCATTTCTACACCCCAAATCCCTCTACAACATGTCCACTTCTCTCCATCTCCTTGACCCCAATGCCAGCCCTAGCCACAGTCATGTTTTGAACCACAGTGATAGCTCACTCACTGATCTCCCTGCTTCCTGTCCAGCTCACCTTCCAGACAAGCATCCAGTCAAGGGCTTACACTTTCCTGCTCAAAATTCTTCAGTGGATTCTCACTACTTTTAGGACAAAACCCAAAGTCTTCATTGTGGCCTCCACGGCTACTCACTCGCTCTCTGGCCCACAACCCTCTTTTGGCTTCCTCTTTCTCTTTCATTTACTTTGTTTCAACCTCATTGGCCCTCTTAGTTCACTGAACTTGGCAAGCCCTTCTCTCCTCAGGGGCTTTGCATATGCTGTTCCTTAATACTTTAACCCCCTTCCCTGTGGCCTAGTTCTCTCCTGTTCATGTTTTAGATCTCACTGTAAACATCTCTTCCTCAGAGACCTTTCCTGAACCTTTCCTTTTATTCAAAAATGCTTTTCTCCTTACACTTTCTTATAGAGTTCTGTAGTTCTCTCCACAGCTGCCATGATGGTTTATTGTTATATACTTAATTACATGATTATTTAATCTCTTTCTTTCCACCAGACTATACGTTTCCTGAGGACAGGGCTTGTGTCTGTTTTGCTCAGAAGCATAATGCCTGGCACATAGTAGGACACAAATATTCATTGATAAAATGAATGGTTATTTTCTTCCTTTACTGCTTCTTTCTGGGATTAAAAAGGATTTGCACAAACCTGGGAAGTGGAGGAAAAAAGTTTCCAGCAATTTTTTTCCAGCATTTTCTTCTCCATTGGCTCCAATTACCATCAAGAGGGAATTGTCATTGTATGTGATCCCTGATTGACAAATTTCCTGCAAAAAAATCCCACTTTCCATCTATTTATCTACACTATCACTTTAGTTAAAGGCCCATACTGATGCCACTTTCCTGCTGCCTAAAATTATAATTTTCTCTTTTAAAAAATATTTTTATTAAAATATAGCTAACATACAATATTTTATTAGTTTAAGTAAACAATAGTTATTAAACATTTATAAACCTAAAACAGTGATCACCATGATAAATCTAGCAACCGTCTGACACCGTATCACACTATTACAATATTACTATGTTCCCTATGCTGTACATTACATCCCCATGACTTATTTGTTTTATACCGGAGATTTGAATTCTTATTCCCCTTCACCTTTTCCCTGTCCTTTTAAAAAGTTTTCAATTACAGTTGACACTCAATATTATTTTATATTAGTTTCAGGTGTACAGCATAGCAGTTAGACACTTTTATATAATTTAAGAAGTGATCTCTCTGACTAGTCTAGTACCCACCTGGCACTATACATAGTTATTACCATATTATTGACTGTATTCCCTATGCTTTACTTTACATCCCCATCACTAGCTCCCGTCTATCACCCTGATAATCTCTTGGATTGTTGGAAAAGTAATGATGTATTTTTTGTATATTTTTCATTGCAAAAATGCCTCATGACTTTTCCGACAATGGTGCCCATCTGACACCATACATAGTTATTACAATATTATTGACTTTATCCCTTATGCTATACCCTACATCCCCATGACTACTTTGTAACAACCTATTTGTACTTCTTAATCCCTTCTCCTTTTTCATCTACTCCCAACCCCTCTCTCATATCATAACCATCAAAATGTTCTCTGTATCTATGAATTTGTTTCTGTTTTGTTTGTTTATTTTGTTCTTTAGATTTCACATATAAGCGAAATCACATTGCATCTGTCTTTCTCTGTCTGGCATACTCCACTCAACACAACACCCTCCAGGTCCATTCATGTTGCTGCAGATGGCAAGAATCCATTCCCTTCCATGGCCAAGCCATATTCCATTGTATATATGTACTACCTCCTCTTTATCCATTCCTCCATCAACAGACACCCAGGCTCCCTCCACATCTTGGCCACTGTAAACAATGCTGCAATGAACATACAGATGCACACATCACTTTGAAGTAGCATTTTGGGTTTCTTGGGATAAATACCCAGAAGTGAGATTACTGGGTACTTCTTTGTCTCTTGTTATAGCCTTTGTTTTAAAGTCTATTTGTCTGGTGTAAGTATTGCTACTCCAGCTTTTTTGTTTGTTTCCATTTTCATGAAATATCTTTTTGTCATACCTTCCAGTCTGTGTGTATTTAAATCTGAAGTGAATCTCTTGCTGGCAGCATATGGAAGGATCTTGTTTTCTTATCCATTCAGGAACCCTATCTTTCTTTTTTTTAAGATTTTATTGGGGAGTTGGGGGAAGGGAACAGACAAGTTGCTGTCCTTTTGTTCTTCAGTCTAGTTGTGGAGGACATCGCTTCACTGGCCCATGTTGGTATTATCATTGCACTCTTCCTGGCTGAGGCAGATTGGTCGCCAGCCATTGGACGGCCACTCATGGCGGCTCATGGCAGCTCACAAAAGCTCACATCTGCTGCTGGCCAGCCCCACTGCAGCCTATGCCGTTGCCAGTGACCCAGTGCAGCCCAGCTCCAGGTCGAGCTGTTGTTCACCATCTTAATTGTATAGGGTGCAGCGTCACTGGCCCTAATGTGGGACCCAAACTGGGGCCCTGCTGCTCAGAGCTGGCGTCCCAAGCCAACTCTTAACCAACGTGCCACTTGGCCAGCCCTGTATTATTTATTTCTGACTGGTTCTTTTTTATGTTTTCTACCTACATTTTTATGTTTTCTATCTCTTTGTAGACGTTTTCACTGAGATTGTTGAGCACCCTTATAATCAGTGTTTTGAACTCTGCTTCTGGTAGATTGATTGTCTCCATTTTGTTTAGCTCTTTTTCTGGACTTTTGTTCTGTTCTTTCATTTGGGACATGTTTGCCTCACCATTTTGGCTGCCTCCCTGTGTTTGTTTCTATGTATTAGGTAGGGCTGCTATGTCTCCCAGTCTTAGTAGAGTGGCCTTATGTAGTTGATGTGCTGTGGGGCCCAGTGACACAGTTTCCCTGGTCATTTGAGCTGGGTGCTTGAGGTGTGTCCCTTGTGTGGGTTGTGTGTGTTCTGCTGTTGAGCCTTGGTTGTAATTTTCACATCAATGAGAGGGATTGACCCTCAGACTGATTGGTTGTGAGGAATGGCTGTGACTATAGTGGCTTCTGCCAGCTCCTCCATCCGGGAGAAAGCTGCCTCTCTAGCCGTCACCTTGAGGCCAGACAATTTGGTCCCTTCCCGTATGTCCCTGGCACCTTTTGAGCTGCTGCCCCAGTGGTGGAACTCAGAGCAAATGAGTCCATCAGCAAGTAAGGCCCCTCAAGAGGAGCACCTGGGAATCTAACAGCCCTCCATCTCACTCAGCCACAATCTTTTCTGGTTTTCACAGCCAGAAGTTATGCAGATTTTTCTCCCTGGCACTGAAACCCTGGTCTGAGGTGCCTCGTGTGGGACTGGTACCCCTTGCTCCTCCAGGGGGTACCTCAGCAGCCGAGATATCCCTCCCTATATGTAATGGTCACACGTGTGTGTGAGACCAGCCTGTTGCACGTCTCTGCCCCTCCTACCAGTCTCGAGGTGGCTTCTTCTGTATGTCCTTAGTTGTGGGGCTTCAGTTCAGCTAGACTTCAGGCAATTCTCAATGATGTTTCTGTAATTTAGTTGTAATTTTGATGTGGCCATGACAGGAGGTAAGCATAATGTTTACCTACTCTGCCATATTGACTAGATTGCTCTGTCATTCTCTTTTTTGAACTTCTCTGGTACTTATGATCTGTCTGACTCAAATGGTATGCAATATTCATAAGGCTCCAGCCTTCAGATTCAGCCCCATGACAGTGATGTGGCTTAAAGGACTAGCTAACCCTAAGTCTCTTAAACATAATACATAGTTCCCAAGCAATAGTCCTTTTAAAATTCATATTGTTGTTTAATCCACTCAACAAATATTTATTTAACATGTATGTGTGCCAGGGATGTGTTCTACCAGATATACCAATGAGCCAAACCTGACAGAGTTTCTGCCCTCAGGAAGCTTGTGGTCCAGTGTTGTTTAAACATTGAAAAACAGTCACACAGGCTCATGTGGACACCTCCCAAGATATACTGTGGAACCTGAACCAGACCAGGAAGATATTACACACGGCCTTTGTAAGGCCATGAAATGTCCTACTATTCTTCCAAGAATACCACCAGTAATGTCATATAAGTGTCTAGCTGTCTGAACTCCAAATGTTATTAGGAATATTGACCGCCTGTAGCTGACCTTTGTTCACCACGCCATATCCCTCAGCCTGTCTGGTTTTGGCAAACTGTGGCAGGCTGTTCCATACACCAACTGTATGCACTGCAGAGTTTTTGCTCAGTGCTCTCTAATGCACAAAAGTTCATGTGTGTGTGAGCGCACGTGCATGCGTGTGTGTGTGTGTGTGTGTGTGTGTTGGGTGATGGGAGACATCAGTGTGGGTCATATGTCAATGGACAAAGGCACCAGCCTTCCATCCCATGGTGGTATATTTCCAAGGCTTGCTTTCCTTGGTTCCACAGAGGCTCTGCAGTGGGATTGAGCCCAGTTTTTCAGCTGCAACTAGCACAGGAACACACTTCTGTTGTCTCTTCTTTCTCTCCTGTCTCTTCTTTGAAACAGACTACTTGTTCCCAAATCCTGGTTATAGGGTTTGCTTTCAGAGGAACACAATCTAAGACACACCCCCAAACTCTGGATTGTCCTCAAATAGAGGAAATCTTTGATCCATTTGTACTCTGCCGTTTTCTTCATGGCATTATCCCCATAAACTTGGACTAACATGTTCCTGATTTCACTTCCACTCTTGCCAAGTTTAACAAGAACTTTAATGTTTGTTCATTATTCTAGAGGCTTATACAGATGCCCAGGTAGCTGGCTCCTGCACCCCTTCCAACAGGTGGGCACTGCAGGGGTGAGTGCGAATGTCCAGGTTTTCCTAATAAGACCACCTATGGCTGGAGCCACTGGAAACCTCCCCAGCTGAGAGGACAGAAGAGGGAGCTATAAGACCTTTATTCTTGGGTGCATTCTAAGAGTAGGAAATGCCCTCTTCCGTCTGCTCCTGAGTTGTGGGCCAGGACAGTTTCCCCAACCCTGAAAAATATTGGGATGTAGAGGGAGGAGCTGTAAGTTGGTTCTCTGCCTCGGCTGCCAGAAGGGGAAGCTCATGTGAGGCTGTCGGCAATAGTCTGGGCATCTTCATTGTGGATGCTGCTGGTTGGGAAACTTCAGAGCTTTGACCTCCTAGCGGTGTTGCAAGAGGCTGATTTCCCTACTGGCCCCGCCCACAACAGTATATGGGTCTGCTCAACCTCTGCTCAACTTCTCTGTCTTTGACCCATGCCATGTATCTGTAACGTAAGCCTAAGAGCTCTTTAGGCCCGTGGCACTCGTAACACCTAGTCCTTGTCCATTTTCAGACCAGAGCCTGTTCCATGATCGGTGGGGAGATATTCTCAATCCCATATGCAGCCCCCCCCCCCACCATCCCTACTGTGCGCACGGCTCTCCCATCTGCATGTGAGTGCACATCCTCCTGGCGATTCCAGATTTTAAGGAATCATCTGAATCCTATAGAGTCAACTTCTTTTCTTCCCCCACCTTCCTTTCTCCCTTAGCTTATAATTAGCCATTTTTCTTCTTAGTTTTGAAGTCTGCTTATTTAAAATTCATCAGTGAGTTAGTCCTATGGGAGTAACTCTCAATTACAAATTGAAGACTAATTGTGCTGCGATCACTGTTGCTCTAAGACGCCTCCACTGTAATCGCTTCCTAAATTAACTCTTGCCTCTTATTTAACATGAAGTTAAGGCTTTAAGATGAGCTGTGATTTATAGTAACAAACACAGCAGTTGGTGAACTGAAGTCATAATGAAGTTTTTAAAAAATTCCTTTTCATTTGAATTCTGGATTATTTTTAAAATCTGAAAGTAAAATCTGCTCTATGGAAACAGCATTAGATTTTGCTGTTACTGAAACAGTGTATCACATAAAATTAAAATTTTCCTGATTATTGCCAATCTTGTTCTGAAAAACACTTTCTGAAAAACTTAAATCATTCCCCCCAACCCACACCATTTTTTACGTTGTCGTGAGATATTTTCTTACTCAGTGAGCCTCTTTTTTTAAGTGGGGCACTGATGTTGGGAGGGAAAAATTCAATTACTGATCAGAGTGGGTTTCATGACCTCCTCTATTTTTAGCTCCTGTTTGAAAATTGCCACTCTCACAACCAGGTGACAATCAGTCAGCTGGAGAGAACTAACTGTAAATTAACCTGGGAGGGGAGAGATAAAAACATAGTGCTCACAAGAGGAGGTGAGGCAGTGGCTCGAATCAAGATGCCATAATGGAAAAAGAGGAGCTGTTCACACAGATGGCATTCCAAAAAGTCAGCCAAGGATTGGTCCCCTTATAGACATTATCTTCAGGACACTCCTATCAAGGAGTTGAAGAGGTGACTTCTACAAGTTTGACCAACATTTGAGCTAGGAATACACTTGTTATTTTCTGGCAAAATATGGCTACGTGATTTAAGTATAAATTAAAAAGTAACTTAAAATGTTTTGTAACAGGTTCTTTTGGCCTTAACCAAAGGATGATGATGATATAAAAAGCCTCCAGTTGGTTTCCCCCAAAACGACAGGTGGGGGCTCAGTCCACTTGGTTTGCTGTTTCTGCCACTGTGCTCAGTTGCAGGGCCACGCCTGTCCTGCTTCAGTCTTCTGGTTACAATGCAGGCAATGGCTCAAGGCAGACAGGCCTCGAGGACAGTTATGAGGTGGCAAGG
Source organism: Hipposideros armiger (assembly GCF_001890085.2). Classification (NCBI taxonomy): domain Eukaryota; kingdom Metazoa; phylum Chordata; class Mammalia; order Chiroptera; family Hipposideridae; genus Hipposideros; species Hipposideros armiger. The sequence continues at coordinate 2,254,714 of NW_017731626.1, read as the reverse complement.
GAAACCCAAAAGGAAATGGACAAAAGAAATGTAAGTAAGACACATTAAACCATTAGACTTCTCAGGTACACGTTTCAGATCTGACGAAAGCTGCTTCTCAGCCAGGTCCCCACCACAGGCTCTCTCTACTGGGACCCCTCTGCTCCCTGCCTGCCTCTTCCTCATGGGCACCATCTATGTCCTGCCACTGGGGATTCTGGCCTCTTCTCTACTGAGTTCCAAAGATGCCACTTCAGCTCAGCTGGTCACAGTTCTTCCCTTGAGGGACTCTTCTCATCCACAGGCAACTGGAGTTTGGTGAGGAGGAGCAAAGAATGGTCTTATGTTCCCAGCTCAGATGGTTACCCCTGGGTATCAGTCTTAGAATGCTGACTCGGGTTAGATGCTCCCCATACAGAAAATCAATTCAGAGTTAGACATGGAAGAGTGATATCCTTGAGCTGCCAACACACCCAGATTGAACCCAAGTCCTAAAAGGTTTGTGACTAGTATGGAGTTGCCAAATAATAAACCACAACTTCTCCATCTGCCTGTTGACCACCTGTGGCAGCAGTGGCAAATGTCCTCATCCATTTAATTCCCAAATTATACTATATTTCCATATTATAAGCATTAATTATTGTGTATAGACAATACAGAAACTATAGAAAAGCAGGAGGAAGTGGGGAAACTCACCCATAGTTAGAGATACCTAGAGATAAATACTATTAACATTTTGGTACGTTGATTTCCATTCTTTCACCCTAATATAGTACAGATTGCATTACTTATACAATTTTAATTTAACATTATAATATGCACATTTTCTCGTGTTCATATAAATTTATAAACATGTAATGTAAATATATTTACACAATATATTATTGACATATTAATAATTAATATATTTATCCATTTTATATAGAATAATTATAATATACACACATATCTAAATATATATTTGTAAATATCTTTACAAATATAGGTTTGTGAATATATTTATATAAGTTTGTAAGTATGTTTAATATTTTTGTAATATATTTAATGACTGCATGATAATCCACTGGATATAAGATAGTTTGCTTAACCTAAATGAGTCAAAATAAAGAAATCCATTTCCAAGTATCCCTGTTATTATAAGCATTTCACTGAGCTCATTTGAGCCTCTGTGTGCATACATTATAATATATATCATTATTTTATATATATTAAAAGCATTATTTTTGTAAAAGATCTGTTCTCTAGTTATCTAGGAGAGTTAACAAAAAAGTGTCATTACTGCTGTAACCAACCCCTTTATGCATAAACACGTTTTAGGTATTTAGGCAAATAGGCTAGTTTCTTCACAGTAGGTTCCCAGAGGGGGACAAGTAGGTCAAAGAGTATGAACTGTGTGAAGGCTTTCTGATACTCTTTGCCAAAGTTCCCTGGCCCTTTTAAAGGGACAGGAGGAAAACTATTTTGTGACAGCCACAGAGAGTCTTACTAATTCAAGGGAACAGATTTGCCCCTTAGCTGATTTGAAACAGAATAGAATGAATATTCTTTTTCATACTGAAAAACAGCGCATTAGTGAGTGACCCTCATGCAAAAGTGCAGCCTGCTTCTTTCATTCCTGAAGGCAAATTAACATCCATCCAGCCTACCAAAGAGGCGCTTGTAGGATTTCAAAACTCCCCCAGAGCTATCTTCCAAATGTTAACAACAGTGATTTTAAAAATTTATATCATTTTACATTAATGACACTTTTTTTTTGTTAACTCTCCTGGATAACTGGAGACTAAGCCTTTCACAAAACAATTCTTTTAAGAAATATATAAAATAATATACATATATTATAATGCATATGAACATTAATATGCACATACACACAGACTCGAATGAACTCAGTGGAAATTCTTATCGTATGTCTTTGATGAAGCAGATTTAATTTCTCCCTTTTCAACACATACAACAGTTTTCAGTTGCATTTCAGTTACACAAGATAGTTGGTATCATCTGCTGTTCCTGCCGAAATGAAGGCTCTTCTCCCCTTTGTCACGTTACACATGGATGAATGGAAGCAGAGGAATTTCCTAACAAATGACTCTACCTGCTGCTCGGCACCATTCCCTCTCCTTCTGCCTCTCAGACAGACATTTCTTGCCTCTCCAAAGCCATTTGAATTCCCAGTTCAAAGAACCTTTGTGCGATGGCCAATTTGTTCCCAAGAGCACTGGACACATATTTCATGGGTGGTGGCTTTCTGCCAGTCTGATCCTGCAAACATTGCTTTCGAGAATGCTTGCCAGCATGCACGCCCGAGCACAGCCAGCTGCCACGGTCAAGAGGGCCATGGTTTAATCATATTCACGCGGGGTCCTGTCTCTGGTGAGGTGTACTGAGTGCCCACTGGGTGGTTCACGTCCCTTTGAAGAGCAGACTGGTGGCAACTCCAAGGGAGGCAAACATACTAAAATATTGTAATCAGATTCCCAGGGCACAGTTTTTTCCTAGCTCAGCAATTAGAGATTTCCCCCCAGAAATGTTATTCATATGAAAGTCTTTAAGTAAAAAATGTTGTACTGAAAGAGGAAGGGGTTACACGTAGATCTATAGGCAGTCCAGAAAGATGTGCACAGATGTGTGTGTGTCCGTATTTTTGTGCACACTCACATATACCACACTTGTACACCCCAAACATATGTATGAGATAAACAGCGATGCTGTTCTACCATCTGTGCATTGGGGTAGAGGAAACAGTCCTTTCCGAGGTTAGACATCTCTGAAGGCTCTTTTAGCCTGGGCCTTGATCATATGCATAAATAGGCTTTTCACCGAGTGGATGACTAATTCGTTCATCTTGATTGATATTTAAAACCGACAATGTACAGATCAACACAAATCACCAGGGCAAAAACATTTGGGACTCAGTTTAGTGAGAATACCCCAAAATCCCTTGGGTGGTAATTTTCTCACAAGCACCAAATAGCTTTCACAATTGTTTTTGCAAATGATACAAATTAGCACCCAAGATCTGAAAAGTCTACTGACTGTAAAAACATTGGGGAATTCAGCAGGGCCCTGGGTAGTTTGGCCAAATATACATATTAACCTAGATACATGCTGGCATATAATTTGGGGACTTCTTACAGCAAAAAAAAAAGTTAAGACTCCAGAACCCTTCTGCTATTTGCACTTGGAACTCCCAGGTGGACAAGATCATCTGTGAGGCATTTTTCTCCTTTCCCCACAGAACACTTTACCAATTTCACACAAATACTCTGAGAAGTTTTAAATATCCAAGATGCTTAAAATCTGCAGTTTCAATCCTTTTCTTTGTTAGGAAATGTAGATACCGCACAAACAATGTGAAGGTTTTATGGGTACTTACTAATATCTAAAAAGTCCAGGAAAACTCTAGTAAGACATAACAATGGCATAACTTATTAGATCTAATTATGCCTAGAGAAATAAGAAGAGATTTTCAAAGCAATCAGCTCTGATTTTGGTTTATTTCTTTCTTCAGACACCTCTGCCTGAGTCCAGCACGAAGTCAGGAGCAGGTGCTTATTGTACAAATCCTGCAGAGGGAAATTTCAGACGATAACATACGCCATGCTGGAGCAGGAAGGCTTTGGTTAAAAAAAAAAAAAAGGTGTCATCAAATGTGAAATGACGAAAAGAAGAGTGCCTATGCCTTTCTCACTGTTTACTCGTAAATGCTCTTTCCTTCCTTTTGCTTAGCGCCATTTCCTTCTTCAAGACTTTCCTGACACCAGGAAGACTGGATGTTCCAACTCGTATACAGCATCTGCTTGTACTGCCCTTTAGCATTTAGCCTGTTCTACTTCCACTTATTCATTTCTGACTCCCAAGCTTTGAAGATGCTCAATACATGTGTGTTAATGGAACCCCGTCTTTTTGAATCACTGTTCTTTTGCAAAGCATTTCTATATGCAGTTTCCTCATGTGGGAATGCCCCCAAGGTCAGCAATGGAATGTTCCAAGGTCAGCAAGGCACATTCTGTGAACTCACTTTTACAGAAAAGATGGTGCAGCTCAGAGAGATTGCATGATCTCCCCAAAGTCATGCACCTACTAAGATACAGTTAGAACTTCCAAGCAAGCTGCTGTGACTGCTAAAATAAAACAGGTTAAATCAGACAAAAAAAAAAAAACCACATTCTTTCTATCTTTTGGAATTCTCTAACAATATTAATGAAACAGCTTGAGATGAGTACATGTTAGGCTCCTTATCTTCCCCCCCCCTTAAGATTTTATTGGGGAATTGGGGGAGGGGAACAGTGTTGGGGAATTGGGGAAGGGGACCAGCCAAGTTGTTGTTCTTTAATCTTTGTTGTGGAGGGTGCCAGTCGCCATCTGGCTTCCGGTTGACAGCTTGTGGCCTCTAAGCTCAAGGTGCTGTTTTCAATCTTAGTTGCGGGTGGGCATAGCCACCATCCCATGCAGGAGTCGAACCGGCAGCCTTGTTGTTAAGAGCGCACGCTCTATCCACTGAGCCATCCCGGCGGCAGCTCAGCTCAAGGTGCCAAGTTCAGTCTTAGTTGCGGGTGGGCATAGCCCATCATCGAACAGGCAGTTTTGTTGTTACACCAGCTGGGCCATCCTGCCACCTGTTGGCAGCTCAGCGACAGCTCAGCTCGGGCACAGCATCACTGGCCCATGTGAGAATCCAACAGCGGCCCTGTTGCTTGGAGCCCGCGCTCTTAAGCAACTGAGCCACTCGGCTGGCCCGGCGCCTTATCTTTTACCTCTGGGGAATTTGTAGAAAATGAAGCACTTGATGAAACATAGTTATCAAGCCCCATTAGTGATGGTTCCCACTGCCTACTCAAGGGATAGTGGGAAATGAGTAATCATACCCAAACTGTATATCTGCAAAACCTTCCAGAGAGATTTGGGGGCTCAGTCATTCTACAGAACAGCAATGGGTGAATAGTGTTGTGTCTTTTCAACCAATCCTCTTCCCCAAAGCCCCAGTATTTTGCTTCAAGTGAAATCAAGTTCAAGTAAAAATAATTTAGAGAACAATATGTAATAGGGAAAATGTCACAAAAAGTGTTTAAATGACCATTAAAGGCATCTGGAAGGGGAGGGGTAGTCCCAACTCTGCCTGGAAGACTCGTAAGGAGACAGGACCTCATGTTTGTATATAAGTTTCTAGTCTTTTTCTCCTTTTTCTTTAAGACCAGCTAAGCCCCACTGTCTAATTCCTTGTTGCCTCATTACTCTTTGGATCTAATATGTGAAGCGACTTCTGTAAGCAAGAAGCAATCATTCTTGTTTCCTTTGAAATTGATTGGAAATTCTAAGTGACAGGGTATGATATGGACCTTGAAGTGACATAGTTGGAAATAATGTTTCTGCTAAGCCTCGGTGTAGACATGTGTCCCATAGTACCTGGAATAGGGGTGGGGAAACCATGGCCAAATCCGGCTGCCACCTCTTTGTGTATAGGCTGTGAGTTAACAATGGTTTTAACCTTCTTAAGTGGTTGGGGGAAAAAATGAAAGAAGACTATTTCGTGACATGTGAAAATTATATGAAATTCAAATTTTAGTAGCCATGAAAAGTTTTATTGAAATGCAGCCATACTCATTCATTTCCATGTTGACTCTGCCTGCTTTCATGCTAAAACAGCAGAACTGAATGATTGTGACAGGGACCTATGACTTGCAAAGCCTAAAATATGTGCTATCTGATTCATTACAGAAAAAGCCAGAGTTAGAAGAAAGCATTGCTGAGGCAACATGAAGGGTTGTAGACCTAATACATGTATATTTTACAGATAAATTCAATATGGTGTTTGGAAAAAAACCCCAAAAACACCGTATCCTTTTTCTAAACTGATAAGCAAGTTTCTAAAAAGTTAATGGCAATTAATAGGGCATATAGTCACAGGCGGCTTCCATGCCCCTATTCCTAGCCTGAGTTTAGCATTCACTGCATTGTAAAACTTGCAACTAGGTGGCCAGGTTTGGTTATTTAGTCATATTATTTTCTTTTGCATTCTCTTAACAACTTGATAAATTATTTGTGGCACCACTCTCCCAAAATAGTTTCTAATCCAGATTAAACATTTCAGTTAGTAGCACAACTAATGGAATCCCGAAGTGTTCAAATAAGAATTGAATTTTAAAACTATATCAGGCAAAGGTTTGGAAAATTCTAAAGAGATGGCGTTAATAATGGATTAGTAATGAGGAGCAATCTGGGAAAATACAGCCCATAAACAATTACCTTCCTGTTTAATTCCTCCCTCATTTACAATACACCAAGCAGAGATTTTAAGTGGGAAGGCTGTCTTATTCTACAGGGAATCTATTGAATTTAGTGCTTAGAATGAATTCATTTGGGAGTGTTTAAAGGCAATTTTTTATCTTGTTAAATTCATTGTATTAAAAAACTAATAAAAAGTGAAGAAATATTTTGCATTACACAGTGTGTGCCACATCTCTGAAATTCCATACTGTTAAGTAGACATGTTTGCTTTAAAAATCTAATTACTATATTAAAATCTATTTCAGGAAAGGTTTAATATATCCTTTAGTGGGCAAAGGCTTGAAATTTAAAAAATAACATGAAACTCAAATCTGGACAAGAATTCCTTTTATAATCTTCAAAACCCAACCGCTGTATGGTGTTAGAATTGGTTGGGGGGGGGCAGCGGGGGAGAGTCTCTGAGCTTAGTTAATACTGTAATTACGATAGCACATTCCCAAAACATTCACCAGAACACCCACAGGCCTCCGTCTTGAAAACTTGCAACTGCTGTATTCCATGACAAAATCCTGTATGTATGTGTGGGTTTTGTTGTTAACTCTAGGTTTGAATTAGAATTCCCTATCTTACAGCTTGGAGCTAAACTCTGTTTACAAAACAGTATTTACACTTGACTAATTTTGCAGATCAAACTAATTAAATCAATTAAACTGGTGATTAACCAAATGAAGGCTGATTGCAAAAATTAGTGGGTTTATTTTGGAGGACTGGAAGTAAGCTAATTACTGCAGTGATTACTTGAACCTGGAGTACTCTAAATGTGGTATAAATTGAAACCTCATAGTGAATTAGGCTGGGAATTCATTACAGTTTAAAGCACTGTTAATACTATTCAGTCTGTTCCTCCTTGGGGAAAATTCCCTCTCTCAGTGTTTTGTATACTGATAAACAATCACTAGGGTTGTGTGCTTTTTGTAGTGCAACCCAGTAAAATTGGGGACACTGGAGAAAGTTATTTACTTTCAGAGTGATACACACCAGTGCCCGTCAAACTTTAATGTACATTCAAATCCCTTGAGGATCTTCTAAAAGGAGGAATATGATTCAATGTGTTGGGGTGGGAGTGATGGTTGGGGCAGGAACATGAGGGTCCTGGGTTGGGAGGTGTATGTTCATGCCCACGTGCACATGTGCACATGAATATGCACAAGAGCTAAGATTCTGTTTGCTTATCAAGGTCCCTGGTGCTGCTGATGTTGCTGGGTCCTGAACCACACTTTCAGTAACAAGCACATACACTGAAGTGGACATATAAACTGTCAGCATTAAACGGCATGCTTCAGGATGGGATATAGAGCCCAAGTTACCATTCCATTCCTTGATGATGAAAACTGACCCACTGTGGCTAGAGATGCCTGAGCATCAGCTGATGTCAATAATGGATACTACTGATGGGTCCTCATTGAGTGGTTTTTCTCATCGTCTTCTCATGCAGGCGTGTTAGTAACAGAGTATTTATGTCCATGCATAATGCACTCTACTAATTGGTTTTTAAAGCATATCATTTTAACAAAATGTGAATACAGCTGAGTTTGTGGGCTACAGTTGCTGATTTAAATATCACTGAGCTTTCCATTCTCTGTTTTGCCTTAGTTTCAGATTTATGAGATGGTATTTACAATAATAAAAGAAAGGCTTCAGCTTCTGTTCAAAGATGCAATTAAATGTAGGCGAGAGATGTTGGTTTTATGCAAAATTTTGAAGGGAAGCAAGCAGCTTCTTTCTGTAGCCAAATTGGAGGATAGACATGTCTTTATTTTCAGTATTGCATTAATTCTAGATATTGGTGGGGGGGGGAGTTTATTTTCCCAGTTAATCAAGGAACCTGTCATTGACATTTGGTTTCCTGCGTGTTGCAGGTTCAAAGCAAGGAACACCGTATCCCTATAGGAAACCCCACAACCTTTAGTAACGACTATTCGTTGCCATTTGATAAGTAGTGACCCCTGTGTGCCAGGGGCTAGAGAGTGCAAATTTGAATAAATTAAGACCACAGACTGTTTTAATAAGAACAGAGCTTTCAGAAAGAAAGGCACATTTGAAGAGTTTCCATTTGATGGAAGAACAACACTCACATGGCTACAAGAAACAGCTTTATCTTAGGGATACATTGCTCAGGGCTTTGTGTTAAAGATAAGTGTTAAGAAACACTTGGTTGCAATTCTTTTTTAAATGCTTCTTAGATTATTTTTTTCATGCTACAAGTTCTGTGGTAGAACTTGAATTTTTCCTAGATGCTTGAGACCTTTGCAAGCTGCCTGCTCCCTGGTCCCAGTATGAACTTGCAACTCTGAATCTGTGGATGGAGGTGAAGAAGGTGCAGGAAGTTGAGCTGAATTTGTATAGATCCCAGAGAAGTGGCTTTAAAAATGAAATATTTGATGTAAGTTTATCCAAATGGCCTCTTCTTTCTAAAACTTAAATATAGCAAACAAAAATTATAGGCTGGAATTTTTAGTTGAATAAGGTTTTATGATGGTAACCTTTGTAGAGTTTTGTCAAGCTGAATTGGTTGAAGATGTTTGACATAAAAATTGAAAGATTTCCTTATTAAGTGAACATCATTAGGATATTTCCACTAATTACCAATTAAAAGCCTGGAGAATTCCTAATTATGGAAGATGACAAAAGCAAATGACTAATCAATTGAGAGGCTGTGCAGGTGATGCTTGCCTCAATGAACTCACCACCATTTGGGACTACATGTTTGGATTTTGTCCACTGAGCTAGAGTGGTTGGACTAACTTATCTATCTCATGGGGAAAGATGACAGTCACTGAAAAAAAAATATACACACTCACACACACACACACACACACACACACACACACACACACTATGGCATCCAGGTGTGTCTGTACATAACTCTCCTGTATACACATGGGAATCCTAGTATCAGTTACAGTATCAGGAAGTCAGTTCATTATTTTACAATGAGAAGTCTTAGCTCACTTGGGCTGCTATAACAAAATACCAGAGACTGGGTGGCTTATAAACAACAAACATTTATTTCTCACAGTTCTTGAAGCTGTGAAGTCCAAGATCAAGGCACCCACAGATTCTGTGTCTGGTGAGAACCAGCTTTCTCATTAATGGCCATCTTTTTACTTTAGCATCACCTAGCAGAAGGGACAAGGGAGCTTATTTGGACCTCTTTTATACAGGCTAATCCCATTCATGAGTGCTCTGCCCTAATCACCTCTCAAAGATCCCATGTCCTAATACCATCTCCTTACAGGTTTGGATTTCAACATAGGAATTTTGGGAGGACACAAACATTCAGACCATAGCAGGAAGTTCACCTGTCTAGAGGTCAGATTGTTCACACATCCCTACCCAGTGCACCCATTCCTTATAAGAAAAGCTAACAGAGACCAGTTATGAGAAGCTTGCTGGTATTAAGGAGAGCATCTCAGTAAAGATGGTATGAGGCACTTTTACCTTGTCAGGGAAGACTTCCCTAGAGCATTCTATGGATGGGCACTGACAATGATTGCCTCCAGGAATCTGGTTTTTAATTATTCTATGGTTCTTCTAAACCTCTCCATACATGCCTCTTTCTCTTAACAGGATGCAATGATGTTGATTAGGTTATGGCTTATTAACTATAACCCCATCCCTGGTCCAACTTTAAGAGATGCATCCCAGATCACCTTGAATGTATTTTGGATCTACCTAAACCTAATCTCCTTGTTTTCTCCCATAGCTAATCACACATAGTGTATGGACCCTCAGAGAAATAGTTAACCTAATTGTCCTCTCCATGTAGAATCCCACCAGTGAAAGCACTTTTTGGTTCATATGTAAAGTCAGAATTTGGAGAGCTTTTCTGAGTATAATTTCTTCTCTCCTTTTCTATCTCTAATTAAGAAGACACCCTGTAGGTTGTTGGAATCACTGAGTTCTTAGCATCTGCCTAATAGCTGTGGTGGCAGAAGAATCCAATCCTAGAGATACGATTCCATGTCATTCTACAGAGTGTGTGTTCACTATGGGTTACTTATCAACATTTACTCCTTCCTTCTTTCTTGCAAACATAAACTCAAGTTTATGTAGGTATCTACTCCTCAGGAAATGTGACCACAGCTCCAGGGTAAGTCCCGATTAGACTAATCCAAGCCTGGTACTCTCATTTCGATTGCCAGTGATTAGTTTAGAAGAAGTCATATGGCTGAATTTTAGCCAATGAAACTGGAGTGGAAATCTGCTTCAGGCTTCTAGAAATGATGCCTTCTGTTATGAGGCATGAGGGAGAAATGGGCCACTTCTTCCTGCGGAGGTGAACCTGTGTACCTGCTGGCCTGGGAAGGGAGCCAGTCTGAGGGCACAGCTGACATGTTGACATTGGCAGATGGGAAAGATGGAAAGGCCATGGGCCCTTCATGACAATACCAAGCTGCTGATGGAGCTGGCAAACTCAGGACTTCCTCATCATGTAACACGTTTCCCCTTTTTTGGTTTATGTTTAAATTTTTAATGAAATGTATTGGGGTAACATTGGTTAATAACATTATATAAGTTTCAGGTGTACAACTTTATAATATGATATCTGTATACTCCATTATGTGCTCACCACTCATAGTCTCCTTCCGTCACTATATATACGAGTATGACCCCCTTTACCCTCTTCATCCTCCCCTTACCCCCTCCATTTCCTTTTTTCATTAAGCCTTTTAAGTGAGGGTCCCTGTTAGGTGCAGCTAAAAGCAACAGAAACTTTTATCCTTGATAAGGAAAGCTACATTTTTTTTTCTTATACAATCCAAACTTTTTACTCTTTCTGTGTTTGTTCTAGACAAGCACTGGGACTTTCATCCTGCCTATTGAGTCCATCTCTTTATTTTTTCAGATAAATAAATGGCTTGAATAAAAGAATCCAGGACTTGGATACGCAAAACTGGACCAGAATTCTCTCAGTTATTGTCAACCAAGAAGACCTAAAGCTTTCTCTTGTTGGCTCACAGTTCCTGGGAAAATGTTTGCTCTTGAAAATTGAGTAGACTCAGCCACTATTCCCAAATCTGTCTTCTGCTGCAAAGAGTCCAGGTAAAGGATACATTTATTTTGACCAGATAGATACTCTCAACTGCACTGCTGCAGTTTGGAATTAACAAAGCATATTTAAGGTTTCAACCAGGTCACTTTTCCACACCTCTGCACTTTTTCTGGGTGCAGCATTCAAAATGTTAAGCTAATTTGCATTTGATTATTTGATTATTTCAAAAAGTACACATTCAGGTATTGAGTTACCGGTATGGGATGTTAACACAAACAAGGTAAATAGCACAAGGTAAATTACAACGTGGCGGTAAGTAAACATAGCCACAGATTAGAATAGCAAACATGTAACCCACTAATGAAATGTATACTAGCCTACAGTGGAGATATTTAATATTAAGAGTGCAGTCTCCTTTAACCTGGCAGCTAGGGAGAGTCTTTCCTGAATATTCTTTTGGGATCTGATTTACGCAGGGTAATCAATCCATTAGCCCAACTTGCAGTGAAAAGGATTAATTTGTCTTATGATATTGCATGATTTCAGGTATGAAAAGAATCAGAGAGAAATCCTCTTTTCTTGGGACCTTGAGGAAGCCTGACATGAGCTTTTGAAAGATTTCACAAACGAGCTTTCACATAGATACATTCATGCAACAGTCTTGAACACCTGATACGTGAGACACACCAGGCATCTCATGAGATGCTGGGAAGTGTGTGACAATGAGTCAGGCTTAGATTCTATGCCCAGAAGGATCCCAGATAAGACCTTAACTTAGAATGGTGACGGAAAAAGAGAAAAATGACTCCAAGATTTTGCACCTGGAGAACTGTGAGGAGCGTGATGCTACGAGGGAGATGGAGACATTGGGAAGGTTTCTGGTTTCAGATGAGCTTAGATTTCAGGGTCTTTAATCTCAGATGATGCAGGCTAGGTCTGTAGAGAGATGTACATTTTTAAATTTTATTGGGGAACAGCCATGATCATTGGTTACACATTGCGTTCATGCTACAATGTTATAGTTGACTCTTTTAGGGAGAGCACAACAGCTCACAGTGGCCCATGCGGGGATCAAACTGGCAACCTTGGTGTTATGAGCACCACACTCTCACCAACTGAGCTAACTGGTCACCAGTTATGTTGGTGACTAGTTTCCAACAGTTATGTTGGAAAACAACACAGAGATGTTTTTATGCAGTTGGATATAACCAGACTGAATTCCCACTTCTATGAAACACTCTGATTACATTTATCTTAACAAATCTTCTCTGCACTAATAACTAGACCATCCTTAACAGGCAGGCTTTTTGGTTTGGAAATATATTATTACATAGTAATTAAATATTAGGCCTGAAATACCCAGCAGATCACTTTGCTTGGCCTTTGTCGGGCCAGTCCTGAGCACAACATTGGGAAATATCACAGCCCAGTGAGAGCTCTGTTTCTGACCATGACCCTTGGATGAGTCAGTTAGTCTCTCTGCACTTTGGGTTTCTTATCTGTAAAGGTAGTTTGGGCTAATTAACTCCAAAGACTTGCCATGATTTCTGTACTATCTTAGGATATTGTTCGTACCCCAACTCTCTTTTGCCCTTGACACTCACCTCCATCAGAGGCGTTTAATAAAAATATATATGGCTTTTTAGCATCCCAAAGCGTAGTCATTATTTTCATAATTGTTTCTTGTGAGCCCTGAAATGGCGACATTATTAATGACACCTCCAATCAGATGAAGAAATTGGGGTATGGAGAGATTAAGGGGCTGTCCAAGGTCCATGGCTGGTGCGTTGAGCCCAGGCCCCCCTTCATTTCTCCCTTCCCCCACAAATCCCCTCCATCCTATATGCTCCAGTCTCAGGTTGGTCCACTCTTGAGTGGACTTTAATAGGGGACCTTTTCAAAAGATACTACTAGCCTTTGGGATTGCAGATAGAGAGATTTTTAAAAACTTTTTATTTTGAAATAACTTTGCATTTACAGAAAAGTTGCAGAGAGCAGAGTCCTATATCCCTCTCATCCATCTTCTCCTAATGTTAACGTCTTACATAACCATGGTACATTTGTTAAAACTGAGAAGTTTTATTGATACAATCCTATGAACTAAACTACAGACTTAATTTGGATTTCACCAGTTTAAATTTCTAATGAACAAATAAGGAAATTTGAGACTGGAAATAGGGTCAGGGATATAGCCTTCTGGCCTCCATCAAATAATACCATGTACTCTATGTGTGCAACACGGCTGACCACATAACAGCATCAACTTCTCACATGACGCGTCCCCACCCTTGATGAGCGAGTCAGGGGACATGGGTGCCTCAGGGACGAGAAAAGCAAGGGCCACAGGGAACGTTGCTTAAAGTTCCAAATGCCTCAGTTTTTGAAAAACACACCAGTTAGCAGACCAAAGACACATTCCAGATCTTGTCTTTTAGGGACAAGATACTCACAATCACCATCCATCATTTTCTAAGTACAATCCTTTCCTGGAAGATACTGCAGTATTATTCAAAACGTGCCAAAGTGGGCAGGAGATCCCAAGAGTAATTGTGAGTTATGAGGTCACGGGGACCTCATTGCAAACTATTTGCAAAACTTAATTGGGGTAATAAATAAAGTAAGCATGTAAATTAGATTGAAGACTACAGGGTGAATTAGAAGAAGGCCATTAGCCTGCCTAGTCAAAATGCCTTCTTTCTGTTCTGTAACATTTGCTGAGTTGAACTGTGAATTGAGGAAGCATTCAATTCAAATATCCTAAAATTTCATAACTAAAATAACTTGGAAGCAAAACCATTTAATGAGATCCTTTCTGAAAAAGATGTGAACTTTATTTTTTTATGATTAGGTACTTAGGTATTTTCAGATAGAGGAAGGTCTGGCTTTCACATCAGAATCTACCTGCCACCCCCTCGCCCCCACCCCTCATGGTGTGAATCCATCTTAATCAGGATACTTAGAAGCAAATGCAGAAGAAGAAACAATAAAGCTCAATAAGAATGAAACAAGGAAGCCATTTCCAACCCTTGAAAACAAATAGATCTGTAATCTGAAATGGGACTGTGCCTCTCTCCCTTTCTTTTTTTTTTCTTTTTTAAAGAGGTGGTGAAAAGCAACTTCAAACCTGACATTTCTTTTTCACATACCTGAAGAATGAGTAAATGGGTTTCTTACAGGTAAACATGAATATTTTTTAAAAATAAGAGAAACCCAACGCCCAAATACTGCATCTAATCCTCCAGCCCAAGTCAAGTCTTACAGCGGCTTTTTTTTTTTTTAAAGCAGTTGATTGAATGAATACAAATGCCTCTCTGTTGTCACTTGGGATGCCACTTGATATATCCCATTTTCTAGACTCTAATTATTCCATTTGTAGACATGAATGCCATTTAGATGTGAGCTAATTCAGCATGGTAACTCAATTAGATTTGTACCGACTTGGATTTATGAAACATCAATGGGTTCTTGGTGAGACCAATGGGACTGTGAGTGATTCATCCTGAAGTCACACGGACACAGCCTCTCAGGAGTTCAATTAAACATGCCAGCCACGAGGATGTTTTTTAGCTGGAATGTTTCACAATTAAAATAAAAAAAGATTTCTGTGTTCCTCAGCATGCATGGCCCAGCAGAAAAGACCTGTAATGACACAGGTTGAAGTTTTCTTTAGGTTATATGCTGTCGCCTTCAAAGAGGGCTCTTTCACTCGGCTGAGCTTCAGAGCACCTGTGTGGCTGCGCTCACGGGGCCAGTCTCAGTCGATCCACGCAGCAAGGATCATGGAGTTTCATGTTGCCTCATGTTCAAGGGCATGCAATAAATGTTGGTTGAACTAAATTGCTAAGTTTTTCTTGGAGCCTGCGTCTGCATCTTGGTTCTGAGAGCTGAGAGGCAGACGCTGACTACCGAACTCGATTTACAAAAATATGAGAAATCTCCAAGTGCTGAAAATTATGCTATTTTCAGCATCCAAATGTGACCTGTGGTCAGAACTGGAGGGATACAACTTGAAACCAGGACTGTCCTCTAATGGATACTTTGTAAAAGTGAACTTTTTAAGGAAATTGTGTTACTGTGCAATTCTGTGCTGGGCTTGGGAACACAGGTAAGCACCTGCGTGTTACACAGATGCTCACAGACACAGTTTAACGCTATGCCGCCTTGGTATCCTTTCTGGGAAGAAGCTTGGCAGTGCCAACGTCACTGCTTGGGGTGCCGCTGCCTCTATAAGAGCTCGCTGCAAAACAAATGCTGAATGCTATTTTTCATTTTCACCTTTTTTTGGTAAAAGTGAAAATCCTCTTTGGATTTCTTTTGGTTAACGAAAACAGGTACTAATGTATGTCTTTCATAAAAGCAAAGTGGTGTAAAGCAAACTTTCGAAAAGTGGGGGATACCTGTACTTGGAAATACTGGGTGAATTCATGAAACAACGTAACACGCATGAACTCATTTTGTCAATGATGAACAGCTTTGGAAATATCTGTTGTCATTTTTCTAAATCAAGTCTTAGATAAGAAAGACAATTACATTTGTTTTTCCAAGACCTGGATGAGGGACAACATAAAGGGGAGAGAGTTTCAATTTTTTAATACTTCCTTATATTCCTCTCTATTTAACCCTGATATTTACTTCTATTGGGAGACTGATTATTAGTTATAGAACAGTAGTAGTAGAAGCAGTAATACTTGGTTAAATATTATAAATAACAGTTGCCTTGCATATCGTGATTTTCAAATTGCAGTTTTACGTAACTTGTATCATTTCATCCCCATAACACTCCGGTAGAACCAACATGATCACCTCAATTTTATAGCTGAGGAGACTCGTCAAGAGAGGTTGTGTGTCTTGCCTAAGGCTGCACAGCTAAATCTCAGGGAAGCCGGTATTTCCATCTTATCTTCTCCAGTTAAATTCTTCTCATGTGATATAACAGAAAAGAGCCTGGGTTTTAAAATCAGAAAACACTGTTTTACTTTCTAGTTTTATCATTTTGAATCTTCTAAACCTTGATAGGGAGATGGATTTAGCCTCAGCACATGATGAATCTGGGGGAATTCTTGAGTTTGATTTGAGTAAAAGTTCCAAAATTTGATCCTTAAAATGACTCCCTGGGACGGCCTGATGATCCTGGCACAGCATCAGCAGGCTGGGTGCAACAGAGGAGGGCCTCATGTATGCAGGGAGAGGAGGTTCTCCAAGCCTGTGCACCTCAGTCTCTACTCTCACAGGAACCTTGACTTACACTGGAAACACAGGGTAGGCCTTTTATTGCTCCTTCTAGCTTCTGATTTAGAGTAATAGTCTCTGCAAAGATTTTCTGAAGAGCCACCTGACAGAGAGTTTATTTGTACTCCATTTGCATCAATTAACATATGTATAATTCACTGCAGTCTTGCTGTACCCACACAGTCCAACCCACTCTCCTTGGCGTGTTTTCATTCCAGGAACTGCCCCCTCAAGTAGCCGAGAACATCAGAAAGACCACAGCCCTGGGAGCCAGGAACGGCCACACCTCCGCCATCCTGCTCTGTGGGTGCCCCATGGGACTAAGTGGCCACCGGCTGGCTGCAGTCTTCAACCATTCACCCAACCCTTCCAGCCTTATTTTCCTCATCTGTACCAATGGTACTGTCCTCAAAAACTGTTGGAAGGATTAAGTAAAATAACACAGGTGGAAGGAAACATATGTCTTTTTATAATCCATGTTTGTAAAGTACCACGCCTTAGAAATGCATGCTTTGGCATATCAAAGACTCTGAGAAGTGAACTCTGTGGGAATTTGTTTAACGCAACATTTCACAAACTGTTTGACCACAGAATCCAGTTTTCATTTACAGTTGTGTGCCACTTAACGACAGGGCACATTCTGAGAAATGCGTTCTTAGATGATTTCGTCGTTGTGTGAACATCATAGAGTGCACTTACACAAGCCTAGAAGGTACAGCCTACTACTGTGTTTTCCCCAAAATAAGACCTACCTGGAAAATAAGTCCCTAGCATGTTTTTTCAGGATGCTTGTAATATAAGCCCTACCCCAAACATAAGCCCCAGTTAAGATCGTCAGCCAGACATGACTGTTTGAATAAATGTAGATTTTTGTACATGAATAAACGAATAAATGTAGATTGTTGGAGCAAAAATTAATATAAGACCCAGTCTTATTTTCGGGGAAACATGGGACTGTAATTGTGTGTGCTATACTTTTATATGACTGTCAGCACAGCAGGTTTATTTATACCAGCATCACCACAAACACAGGAGAAATTAGTTTAAGTCCTACTGTTGACTTTTTTGTGTAACGCAGGTGCCTGACTTAACCTTTGATTACAGAGGCATCCATTTGAAGGAGGCACCCACCCCCAGGAAGACTATCTGGAATGCACACATTGCAAGCACATGACTGGATGAAGAGCCAGGCCGCCTCCCACACTGAGCCTGCTTTGTTTTAGAGATCTCAGTTGATTTAGATAACTGACCATTTGGGCTACATTTCTTCTTTCCTCTTCCTACGTTTTAAACTCCTGCTCTCGTGTTTTAAATTCACCAATAAAGAGTGAGTCCGTGAAACCCTAAGCTTCACCCTCGAGCCCAATAAAAGTGGAATCCCAGGCCCACGCATGCGTGCTCTCACTCACTCTCTGCCTGGGACCTCGCTTGTTTGTTCCAGAGCCTGTAAGTAACAAGCTTTTTTCCTTCCAAGTTTGCTAGTGGTTATCGCTCTCACAATCATAAGACCACAGGGTAGGTCTAATCCTAACACTGGTCTAGAAAGGGGGTGTGTCTGTGGGAAGCTCACGGGCCCAGCGAAGGCCCCAGGCATTTCTAGTGGGTGCGTGACTACCGATAAGCTGAGATGGCACAATACAGTCATGCGTGGTGCTAGGGCTTTAAGATTTGGCGATATGAATTTTTTAGCTCCATTATAGTCTTATGGGACCACCGTCTTATATTCGGTCCCTCCTTGACCTAGATGTCATGTGGCACATGACTGTAATACCTAATGTCGATGTTATCATTAGCTTTAACCCTCCGTTGGGTGCAATGCATCTACTAGATGCGTGTATGACATTTATTTATTTAAACTGAAAATGAATGAAAATAACGTGTAAGCATGCTTATTATTTATTCAGAATGAAATTTTAATTTGCCACAAAGTAAAAACAATATATGTTTATTACATAAATTCAGTATAAAAATCAACAGAAATTCAAAACAGTATGTGAGATCAGCTGCGTCCGACGGAGGACTAAAGCACTGAGCCCACACCACCGGCTCTCATTGCTCTGCCGTGGGCAGGGTGCGGTGGGCAGGGTGCGGTGCCTCTGTACCCTTCTTCCTCCGCCTGCCTCAGCTTTCTTCTGTGTTTTTGGGCTTCCCCAAGTGTTAGCAAAGATGACTCATTCTACAGCCGAGGAACCCAGGAGAAAGAGCATTTCCTTCTCAGTAATTCTAGAAATGGTGCTGATCTATCTCGCTGGCAAACTCTGAGTCCTGTGCCCAAAAGCAATCATGGTGGGCAGAGGGAGGAACCTTCTCACTGGTAAGGCCCAGGTTATGTGCTTATTTCTGGAAGGGCCAGTCCTACGTAAGCCACGTGGACTGAAAATAGGAGAGGTTGGTTCTCCAAAAGAGTGATGTTCCAAAAAAAAAAAAAATGTTGGTTTGAGCTTTAGTGAAGGATTTCTACGCTAAAAACAAAACAAAAAACCCACAACAGGAGCACTTGTGTCATCCCTTTTCGATCATTCCTTTTCCTGGGACAGAGGTTCATAAACTTTGGTATACATAAGAATCCCCTGGGAAATTTATTGAAAATCTTGATTTCAGGGTCTTCCCCTACCTCTAAGATTCTCATTCCACCTTCTCAGGTATTGCTCAGAATCTGTCCTTTTTGCAAGCACCAGGTACAGGTGGCTCAAGCACCATATTTATTTTGAGAAACACAGGAAATAGGATAAGGTGCTTCTAATAGTTCTCAATCTTTGCTATATATCAAAATTACCTAAAATTACCTACCAAATCAACACTTGCAGGGCTGAGGCTGGCCAAGTAAGTTTGACATTGACCCTCAGGTGTTTCTGATGTGCCTTAAAACAGCTTACTGTGAATATACATCAGCTGGGCATCTTCTTAAGCTGCAGATTCTGATTCAGTAGGTTTAAAGGAGGGCCTGAAATTCTGCATTTCCAGCAAGGTCTCAGGTGCTGCTGCTGTGTCTGGTCCATGGGCCACACTTTGAGAAGCAAGGCACTAATGGCTGAGAACCTCGCGTGTATTTGATTTGCATTTTTAAAAAAGATTTTACTGGGGAATTGGGGGAGGGTAACAGACAAGTTGCTGTCCTTTTGTTCTTTAGTCTAGTTGTCGAGGACGTTGCTTCACTGGCCCATGTTGGTATTATAATTGCACTCTTCCTGAGTGAGGCAGTCGGTTGGCGGTCATTGGATGGCCGCTCACAGTAGCTCACAGCAGCTCACTAAAGCGCATGCCAACTGCCCGCCAGCCCCACTGCAGCCTACGCCGTCGCTAGCGACTCACTGCAGCCCAGCTCCAGGATGAGCTGTTGCTCACCATCTTAGCTGTAGAGGGCGCAGTGTCACTAGCCCTAATGTGGGATCCGAACCGGGGCCCTGCTGCTCAGAGCTGGCGTCCCAAGCCAACTCTTAACCAACGCGCCACTCGGCTGGCCCTGGTTTGCATATTTGTTTTGTTTTTTTTTTGGCTGAGCCGTTCTGCTACCTGTTGGCAGCTTAGTGGCAGCTCAGCTCGGGCTGGGGCTTGAACTGCTGTTGCTCAGAGCTCAAACTCTTGAGTGAGCTCTTAACCAACTGAGCCACTCGGCCGGCCCTGGTTTGCATATTTTAAGGCTGTGTCCTTCAGAGTCTTCCAGCCTGCCAGGCAGCACTGAAGGGCCTTGTCTTTCTCATAGGATTTGTTTATGCTGATATTTCTCATTTTGTTCTTGGCTGTACAGACCTCGTGTTCCAGAGGCTCAAAGAGAACATAGCCCAGCCCCTACAAACTGGAGCGCCGCATCTTCCGTTTGACGCCTGCTGTGATGCCCCAGATCTCCTTTAGACTCTGCAAAGACAAAAGTGATACAGGATTCCTTAGGGAGCTCACACTCAGGGTAACCACTATCCTGTTTTGCCTGGGTCTGTCCTGGTGGTTATAGCACTGAAAGTGGGACCCTGGCAGTCACGCTTTATTGAGAAAGAATAAAGAATATTATAGACCAGGGGTTGGCAAACTGCGGCTCGCGAGCCACATGTGGCTCTTTGGGTACGTTCCATTTCAAAAGTTTGCCGACCCCTGGAAGAGCCAATCCTGTCCCTCACAACACTTTAAAAATTATTCGAGAGCCATACATATATTTTTACATAATCACCATTATGTGAGTAATATCCTTTAAAATTTTTATAAATGAAACTATGATAGTTTTATTTTCATTTTCAATTTTACTTCAGAGCCACATATACGTACCCAAAGAGCTATATGTGGTTCGCGAGCTGTACTTTGCTGCCAGCTCTTTCATCTCAAAAGTTGGCTGACCCCTGTTATAGACCAATAACTCGAACACAAGGGAGTGACTACAGATAGGGAACCAGCTAATTCAGCCTGAGGAGAAGCCAGGTTAGAGCTGGCCTCAGAGGCTGATTAGGAGTTCACTTGGTTGGGGGCTGAGGATAAAGAAGGAGTGGGCATTGAAGGCCCCCAAAGGTAAAGGTTTTCAGGACTTTATACAGGTAGTCAGGAAAGACCTGCAGGAAATAGGGGAATGACAGGAAAGATATCTGTGGGAAGCCATTTCAGGTCAAAGGAGGTGCAGTGCAAAGGTTCTGAGTGTGCCTCACATGTGCAAGGACCAATAAGGTGACTGCTGGGTTTGGAGGAGAGTAAACGATGCAGGGTACACAGGAAGAAGAGGGACCAGACATGGGGCCAGGGGCAGACCTGACAGTGAGTGGGCTGGGAGCCCTTGGAGGAGGCCTGAGCACAGGAGGAATGTGATCCGACTTACATTTTCAGAGCATCACTGGCTTCTGGTTGAGAAGCCACCATTTGTGGGTTGTGAAGCTATTATAGTACCCCAGAGAAGAGATGACAGAGGCTCTGATAAAGGTGGGTGCAGGGGTGTGGTGAGAAGTGGCTCTCTGGGTCCACTGATTCCTGACATCATCATGGCCTTCCAGAGTCCAAAGAACTTGTCCAACTACCTGGGTCGCCTGGGTGAATCTCTGTACTCTCCCAGGGCTTCCTTTTCATCATCTATAAAATGATGCCAAACAGTAATATCTGCCTAACCAATCTCACAGGGTTCTCATGAGGATGCAGCGAGATCACAGCTTGGAAAGCATAGAGCAAAGCAGGAAGGAGACCGCCAGTGAGTCAGACACGCCAGCTAGATATCTAAGCAGCCTGTACAGAAAAAGAAATTATTGTGCCTCTCTTTGGTTCAGACAGTTCACACAGGGGTGCTACTGAATTTGAAGGTTAAACCCCAAATCATAGCTTGAGAGAGATGTTTATGATTGGTCAAACACCAGGTGTCTCAGATAAGGAAGTTGAGATGCAGAGAGAAAAGTGGCTTTCCCAGGACAACCTAGTTAGTGGTGGAGCCACACAATGGTCCTAGTTCAGAGTCTTCCTCTACCGAGTGGCCCATTCAAAAGCAGTGACAAATGCCCCGATCTGGAAGGCGAATCGAAGCACAATTCCTGTCAAAAGAAAGGGAAGAGAAGGCTCTCCGTTGTGAGGCATACAACAGCTGTGTAGCTTTCAGGCACATCATCGCATTTCATCCTCCCAATGACACCAGGATGTTTCAAATCCCCCCATTTTTCAAATAAGGAAACAGGCTCAAAAGATCAGCTGAGTCACCCCAAGTTACGTAGGTAGCAGGTGGCTAGGAAAGGATTGCAGTTCATGTCTCCCGGCACCTAACCCAGGGCTCTTTCCCCTGCCTTTAATGAAAACTTTTGGAGAGAGCCAAAACTGGTTTAATTTGGGGAGGTCTTATCTCTGTTGTTCTAATTATTCCCCCTAAATCCTTCAGCAGAGGATTCAAAGGAATGTGGCTATTTGTGAGTGTAGTCTAGTACTTATTAGAAATTCTGAGCTTTTACATGGGAAGGTTCAACGGGCTTACTGTGATACTTTTGAAGTGTTGAGTGTAAATTTAAGTCTGAAAAACATTCTCAAGCCAAGCGCGCTGACATGTTTTATATAAATGGATGCTTTACAGAGAGACATATGCTGAGGTTCACAGGTTGCACATCTCTGAACCCTAAGAGGAAAGAGAGCGAGAGAGTGAGATCAGGAAGGTACTGGAATCGGTGCAGAAATCACAGGCAAAACGGCTGTCAAGAAAGTTGACCTAAGAGACTCGTCCTTGCTGTTCATCCAGGATAGGTGTCAGGTCACTTGGTTGTAACTTGATTCTTTTGAATCAAGAGCTAGAAGAAGGTTTTAGGAGGCGAAATTTTCTGCCAGAACACAAGAGACAGGGTAAGGAAACCAAAGCTTGAGATGTCAGTATATTCTCTGGAGCTAGTCCTGGCAAAGGTTGATGTAGGCTTTGAATCCGCCACATGAATAAGGGTCCTCCCAATTTACCTTGGCAGCAGACATCGAGGCTTGAGAGCTATTCATTTAGCTGCACCAAGTCTCTTGGCAAGATATTGGGGGTCCTCAGGCTGTGAATCTGTGGGGTGAGTCCAGGGCACCATGGCCCCAGAGCTGTGGTTTTCTCCAGCAATCTCCACTCCCCTGCCTACTGTAACTGTGTTATCACTGCTGAGCTATCACCCTATTTCTGATTTGAACCCTAAGCCCAGGAGGATTGAAATCCCATCACAGACACAGCTGAAGTCTTCCCAAACCCCTCTTTCTGAGCATGAACATCTCACTGACCCCAGCTAGTGGCTCACGTCCATTTCCTGTCAGTCAGACCTCTCCAAGTACCGCCACACTGCCATCTCCTGGCATCTCAGATATGTTCACGTCAGCAGGCTCTGGCACTGCCCTCTACATTCTATGGCTAGACTCCGGAGTGTATGACGCCTGCTTAGGAGGCTCTGGCTCCTTGGGATGTGGGTGCTGGTGACAGCCTAAAATGGGGTTAGCCCCTTCACTCACCCATTCTTCCAATCGCCACCCTGAGGTTCCATTCAGTCTCATGGCTGAAGCTGTGTAAATTAAGGCAATCAACAAGAATAGCAGTAATTATGATCATTGCCATTCATTGAGTGGAATCTTTATAGTTAGACCTGGGTTCCAGTCCCTATTGTGACCCTTACTAGCTGTGTGACCTTAGACAAGTTACTTTACCTCTCTGACCCTCATTTTCTCATTTACAAAATAGGGGTCATAATAGTGCCTACCTTAGTCTGAAATTATTTGAATGGATAATGTGCAACTTATAGTTTTAAGTAAGATAATACATGCAAAGTGCTTTGCAAAGTACCTGGCATATATACATTCAATTAATGCTAACTATGACTAACGGTGGTGGTTAAGTACAATCATTAACAAACCAGTAGTAATGTGGGCCAACCACTCTTCCAGGGGCTTTACTTAATATTTATGATTACATAATATATATTGTTATTTCTGAAAACTTGCAAGTAAAACAACATTAAACCCATTTCACAGATGAAGAAGCTGAAACTAAGAGTTTCTAAGTAATATATCAAAGCCACTTCGCCTGAGCTCTTTACTCTTGAAGATGTGGATGGCAATGAGTCTTGAATGGCATCTAATTGTATCAATAGAAGGGTAGGTGGTCGTGTCCTCTGTGATTAATTGCCTCAAGCATGGAACAAATCCTGTTGCAATAGTAACACTTCAGTAAAATAGTAAATACTTCAGGGTTCAGAGGAAGAGGCAATTATTCAGGCAGGCTTATTGACAAAAAAGCTTTAAGAGAGAATTTTTCATTCATTTTTTAAAACCCTATTTCCTGCTTATCAAAGCAATACATATGCCATACATAAAAATTTGAAGACTTATTTTACTCCTAGCTTTATTTTACTCTCCTATTTTTTTTAAATCTATTTCTAACTCTCCCCACTACCCAACACATTGCCAGCATAACTGAACTGTTACCACTATTTGGTAAAATAATCTGGTAATGTCTATTAAGATTACAATTGCACACACCTTCTGACCATCACTGCTAC
The DNA here is from genome assembly GCF_001890085.2 of Hipposideros armiger. NCBI lineage: Eukaryota > Metazoa > Chordata > Mammalia > Chiroptera > Hipposideridae > Hipposideros > Hipposideros armiger. The sequence continues at coordinate 2,230,270 of NW_017731626.1, read as the reverse complement.
TTTTAAGACTATTTTATCAAAATAAAACACCAATAAGTGAGGATATAGGCACAAGTACATTTTTGTAGCATCGCTTACAGTGGCCAAACAAATTAGAAACAACACAGTCTTTACTCATGTGTCTGTCAATAAGGCGGTATTTGCCGTGACTCATTAATTTTAGAGAGCATGGTGTGGCTGTTACAAAGACTGAATTAGATTTCTCTACGATGACCTGAATGAAACTGTCTTAGAATTTAACAGTTTGGGAGCCAAATCTACTTCAATACAAGAGAAAGTAATATAGGGAGAAGTAAAAGTTTATGTTTGCATTTGATCCGAAAAGAGACATTTACACAAGCATAGCACTGGGGACACATAACTCATTAACATCTTGTGTGAATGGGCGTAAGGTTTTTGGTAGGTTGTAAACTCAATGTACTCTAACACTATGGGGGCCAAGAAAGCTGGGTAGCCCTGGAGCCTTTAGAGGAGGGGAGGCGATAACCCTGCTCTTCTCTAGGCTGACCACATTCTGGAGAATCACGTTCAGTTTTAAAACAAGGATGTCCACCAGGGGAGTGATGTTGAAATCATGTCATTGGAGAAATAGCCAAAGGAGCTGTATTCCTTTAGTCTGAAGAAGAGCAGACTCAAAGCACACGCTACGATTGCCACCAAATTTCATGTTACATGAACTATTAGACTTTCTACAGAAACTCAAAGCTAAAACCAGGATCAGTGGGTGGAGCCAACAGGAGCTGAAGCTTAGCCCAACCTAAGGAATGCATTTTTACCCACCAGAGCTGTCAAAGTAGCCAGTGGCTTGCCCTGGAGACTCCAGTCACCTGTCTTGTCTCCATAGGTGTTGAAGGGACCTGGTGGGACTAGTGAGCAAGGAGTCAGGTATATAATGGGAGCACTGGTGGTGCCTAATACCATTTCCCAACCCGTTTACGACCCTCATCAGAGAACATTCAGGTTTATTGTTTGATCCTGGAGCTCTGATTTCAGTCATGAGAGAATGGGAGAGGCAATGTGAAACCATGCCTGTAACCTCCAGCTGTCAGATTGAACAGACCCACATTTAAATCCTGCCTCACCACCTCTTGCTCTGTGACTCAGGCAAATTACTAACCTCTCCAAACCTGTTTGCTTATCTGTAAAATAGGAATAGTATTGTTCTCCCTCAAAGAGCTGTTTTATAAGGATTGGTTGAGATGATAATTCATATAATGTGTGTATCCCATGATAGCACAGAGTGAATTCTCAATAGGTATTTTTAAGTTAAATTATGTTAGTTATGCTTGTCTTTTTCATTATAGAAGTTCTTTTTCTTTAAAAAAAAGATTTATTGAGGAATTGAAGAAGGGAAACAGCCAAGTTGTTGTCCTTCAATCTTAGTTGTGGAGGGCGCAGCTAGCTCAGCTCCCAAGTCTAGTCGCCATCCATCCACCTGTCAGCAGCTCATGGCCGCTCAGCTCAAGGTGCCATGTTTAATCTTAGTTGTGGGTGGGCATAGCCCACCATCCCATGCGGAGTCAAACTGGAAACCCTGTTGCTAAGAGCGCATGCTCTAACCACTGAGTAATCCTGCCACCTGTTGGCAGCTCAGCAGCAGCTCAGCTCTGGTGGAGCTCACTGACCCATGTGGGAATCGAACAGGCAACCCTGTTGCTAAGAGATCACGCTCTTAACCAACTGAGCCACTCGACCGGCCCTAGAAGTTCATTTTTAATAGAGTGAAGCAAGAGTGTTTTCTAACACTGTGGGACAGAACCATAAATTTCTCTATATTAAAATATCGTATTTTCTGAGACTTCTAAGGTTTACAAATAGCAGTTCATCTAGTTCACGTAGTATATGTGATTGCTTTCCATGTAGATATCTGTCAGAAAAAGAACTGAATCTGGAGTCATTGGCTCCAAGTCCAAGAGATCTGGCTGTCATGTCGTGGGCAGGTAACTAGAGTCTCAATTTCCTCCTCCATAAGGTAAGGATAGGCATAAGTATACTACTTAATTCAGGGGCTTGTATGGAGGAAGAAATGGTATAACATATAGACGTGCTTTTCCAATTATAAAATACTAGGCAATTAGGAACTATTATTATTGTCATGAAGTATAATTTCTCTGGCCCTAAAAAACTAAGACTAGCAAAGCAGGACCATTCTAAGAATTTAATCCTAAACCTTGTAGGGTAAAGGAATACATTTACCAAAAAAAAGATGCCATCCCCTGTAAAAGTAAGCATTGTCAGCTTTGCAGAAAACGTTTTGGAACTTCAATTTACCTTTCCAGTTAAAAGAACTAGAAGAGGAACTTGGGTATGACGAAGCATTTGCCCAAATGCTTTCCTTAAGAGTACGCTTTGCTATTTAGTTATTTAATTAGTTATGACAAATGGAACATTCTTAGTTGCTAATGATGACAGAAGAGAGGGATGCACTTGAAGAAGGAGGGCTGGGTCAAAGCAGAATAAATACAGCCTTAAGGTCAAGACCTTTAGCACTGGATGGAATTTTGGAGGCGATTTTACCAAAGGGAAGGATTCAGTAAAAATGTAAAATAAAGTAATTGTTCGAAGCAGCAGCACTGACAATGCCCTCCCAAGGTTAGTGCTTTGGTGTATTTGTTTTGATTTCTAAGTAGAATCTGGGGAGCAAGTAAGGTAGGGAGGAGAAAGAAAGGAAAAGTAGAGGGCCAGCATAGTGGTGCAAAGGTTAAGAACTGGCTTGGGACGCCAGAGGGCCCCAGTTCAGATCCCACATGTGAGGGCCAGTGATGCTGCCTTCTTAAAAAAANAGGGCCAGCATAGTGGTGCAAAGGTTAAGAACTGGCTTGGGACGCCAGAGGGCCCCAGTTCAGATCCCACATGTGAGGGCCAGTGATGCTGCCTTAAAAAAAAAAAAAAAAAAAAAAGTAGAGAAAATGTCCTTTAACTGAGAAGAAATCATTTCTATTACCCATCACGAATCTAAAACATTCATGAATGTGTATGGGAAATGCTTGATTTTTGGTGGAGGATAAGCTTCTCCCCCACTCTCCCTCAAAATCTCCACTATTTGGACTCTATTCTAAAAGAAAACAATATTAAAATTTGATAAACGGTTTCATGCTCTAAGATGTTTATTACAGTACCATTCCTGATAGTGAAGAATTGGAACAACCCATGTGTTCAACCAAGGAGAGGATATTTAAATTATGACATAATCTATCATAAACATTGTTCAGCCATTGCAAATCGTGGTGGTACCAAGATTACAAAATGAAATAAGCAAATGCTTTTGTTATAGTGAGGAAAGGAAGGAGGAAAGTGTTGGGTGGACAGTATTGGTCAGAGAGAGGATACGGAGTAGGGTTCTGTTGTACTGCAGGAGGGAAAGCAATAAAAGCAGGTCAGTAGATACAAAATGAATTAAATTAGTAAATGTATTAAAGGTGTGAATTTCAATAGGACGTTGTGAAGAGACAAACAAATCAAGGAGAGGGGAGCAACATTGGAACGGTTTGTGCTTTTTGGACAGCAGGAGTGAGGAGGCCAAGAGCATAACGGGAGGTTGCCCACGTGGGGTCGTGGGGTCCATAGAGGCTGTCACCGGGCGCTCCTCATGCCCAGTGGCTTTGACCATGAGGCATTTATATGACGAGGAATACCACATGTAAATATGGTGAATAATAACAAGAGGTAATGACACCTCGGGAGAAGGTCCTGGGAGGAACGTGAGAACAGACATCAACATCATGACAGTTTTCTAACTGTGAAAAAAAGAGTGTGCCTATGTGCCAGGAGGCTGCAGATCTCTCATTCTCCCTGGTTTCATTGCAATACATCAGATATTTTCCCACCCGCATGACCTCACCTGGACATACTGATGGAACTGAAAGGCACCTTCTATCTAAACCTCCTGTATAAACTGTTGGAGTTGTAGCCATTGTAACGGTCTGCTGGGTGGATTGCTTTCCCTGTTCTTACCATTCCCCAGGAGGATGGAGGGTATCTAGAGAGGAAAGCAGGCCAAGAACCAAGAGTCAACAGTTACAATATATATTCACAGTATTAGCATCAAAAACATATAAGGGCATGCGTGGAAAAAGAACAGTCGAAAAAGAAATACATTTCAGCACCAACAGTGATTGCCTTTGGATGATGTCAACATAGGTGAAATGTTTATTCCTTCCTTTTACATGGCTGTGAATTTTCCAGATTTCCTTTAATGAAAGAGTATAGCTATTATAATTTATAAAGATTTAAAAGTAATCAAGCATCAGAATCAATTAGAAAGTAGCACTATATGGTGGTGGAGGAAATTTTCCTTCATTTTTTTTTCTTCTCTTTATTAGAGTGATAACATGCTCATTGTAGGAAATTCCTGGTACTAATTTAACTTCTAGCTTCATTTTGCTATGCTACTCTTGGTTTTCCTTCAACCTGTCCAAAATCCTCTTTTTAGAAAGAGAAGAGGTACCAATTCATCTCCCCCATTTTTATTTATTTTATCAGATTATTTTACAATTTTAAGGTAAATAAAGAAAATATTAACAATCTTCCTCATTCCCAGTCTCACCCAGATAGTGTTAACATATGATTTGTAGTCTACCAGTCTTTCTCTATTTTCATACATGAATATAGGGGGTTTCTAATTTTAAAATGATACTCTACTAACCATATTGCTCTCTAATATTTTTCTCTTAACAATATGTAAATCAGATAGGAGACACGGAGATGAAGTAACTTGTCCATGGTCACACAGCTAATGAGTGGGATTTAAAATGAAGAAAATGCCTCAAGCCTGAGCTCTTAACTGCCACAAATGACTGTCCCTGACAGAAAGGCAAGCCCAGAACAGATCCAAGGGAGCTGGTCAGTATTTAGGGGGGAAAGGATGAACAGGAGCACGCTAGCCCACAGTGATCTTCCCTCTTCCTTCTAAACGCCAGCAGTACTATTTACTGACTTTACACATCCCTCTCTGCAGACTCTCCTCCCTTCATGAAGAGGGGCAGTCACTTGCTCCAAATCTCCTATGGTGGCCATACCATAGGCACTCAGGAGATGGTGGCAGTTGGTCATGTTGCTTTGGGCATAACCCGCCTGTTCACCTTTGGCAGGTAGCTGTGCATTTTGACTTACAAAGGTCCCTAGTTGTTTGTTTTCCCACCAAGCAGCCTTCTTTCTGGTTCTTGGATTAAAGAGGAAAGATGTCAACATTTCTGTCTGCAAATGCTCTTGGGTTCAGGCAATTCTCAATATGACAGACAATTTTATAACTATGGGAAAGAAAACTGTATATATATGCCAACTGACTTGGGACATTTAGTGCCTCTTTTAATTAAAATTCAGACAGAAGCTTTAGATTTGTTACTGAATATCCACTGATAATACCAATGAATAGTTCATCCTGCATTGATCGTAACCTGTAGCAATTATAAATTGCTATTTATAATTCACAAATCACTTTCTTCCCTGACTCTTTCCATTTCCACCCATACTTACTTCTCTATGCTCATCTCATTATCATTGTCTTCTTGCCTCTAGATGAAAAAAAGGAAAAGAAGGGGTAGAAAAGCTTTGTTCATAAAATACTGCATTATTATGAACTGTATATTGAAAGTCTGATGTTCAGGTCTGTAAATATAATCATGGAATTGCTGTTGGTCACATGAATTCAATTTGATCCAGCAAACATCTGGGGAGTGCCAAAGTGTGCCCTGCGGTGTACTAGGAGCTGCGGGTACACAGATCATGCACAATAGCACAGATAGATGATCTACAGCATACTCTGCAAAGTATAACAGAAGCGTGGGCACACAATAGCGGAAGCATAGAAAAGAAACTGACAGGAGAGAAGGAGGTATGAGGGAAGCCTTTGTGGAAGAAGCCGTTGTTCAGTTGGGTTTTGAAGGATGAGTACGAGTTCAATAGATGGTCAAGTAGAAAAGGCAAGTTATCAAGGCAAAGGAAACAGCATTTGCAAAGGCACAGTGGTAGGGAATTCCACGTGTGTCTGCCATTTAGTGATGATGGAGTGTGATGGGCAGACGAATGAGGGGTATGAAATGGGTATGGGTACATTTTCAGGGGTTAGACTGTTAACTGTTAGAGTGGTTTTTTTTTTTTTAATCATCGTGATCTCTTCATGTTACACATGAGGCTTGGAGAGGTCAGATAAGTGACCCAAAACACACAGTAAAGTGAAGGAGCTAGAATTTGTCCAACTCAAAATCTGAGGTTTCTCCATTTCACACCTTCCTAGAGAAGGGCCAGAGAGAGTGAGATACTAGAAATGTTCCTCAAGCTACTCCAATTTGGTATGGCTGCAGACAAGGATCTATGTGGTGCTTTCTTGGACAATTTATTATGGAGTGTGGAGAAAAGGCTATATATACCCTTTGGGTACTTAAGACAGGGATCTGATGATGCTCATTAAATGTTTACTGAAACAGTGTGTTCTTTCTTTCTGAAGTTCATCACAAAATGGACTTTTAGGTGGGGACAATTTATGACATAGACTACCTCTTCCCCCAACCAGGTCTTAATGGATATGAGACAGAAAGGCTGAATTTAAGCTGTTCTACAATAGAAAAATTAGGATGTATGGTCATCATGACCCTAATAGTTATTTTAAAAGGTAAATTCATAGGGGAAAAAAAGTTATTTTACAGGACTAAAAGCTCAAGAACTTTGAAATCCACATCCACAGGGTCAGTTTTTGTTTTTTCTTGGAGTTCCTTACGTTGTACTTTGGTGATTAAACAGCCCAGGCTTATATAACATTTTTCCCTCACAAGTTCTACCTCTCCTTTCTATCCTTTTCCATTTCACACTTCTCCCTCCGCTCTACCCTCTTCTGCTCTAATTCACCTCTCTGCTATTGCCTCATCTGTCCCTGTTACAGGAAGAAAAAAACACACACACAAAAAAAAAGGAGCTTGTACATTAACTCACACAAGGGCTTTGGGGACTAATGGTGACTTTATCTGCTGTCCCTTTTCAAGGTACACCATTTACATTTGAAAAAAGAAGCCTTCAGGCAGTGGTGTTTATCTCCAAGGAGTGAATCTCCAATGGTAGAATTTCTGACAATCTTTCTCGGGAGAAATAACAATGATAACAATCACCCGAGCATTTTGCTGTGGTCTCTCATGAACCCAGCACAGTGCTAAACACTTGCATGAGTGATGAATTCTCACAATAACCTGCCAAAGAGTCAGATCATCCCCACTCAGAAAAGAACGCTATGAAGTTACTAAGGTTATTCACTAAGGCCAAGGGTGATCAGAACTAGGTGTGTCTGTTTACAAGCCCTCCCTTTTCTGGCCCTCTGGCTGCTTCGTGAAAAGGAGATGATAGTGTCCTTCCGGTCAGCTGGTCTCCTGGGTGTTGGATTGTTTCCTCCACCTGCTACCTCTGGGACAGGTGCAGCACGCACTTGGCAATGAAAGAAAAAGGCAGGACGCTACAGGCTCTTCCACAACAAACACTACCACAGAGTTCTGCCAGCAAGCTCAGCCTCCTCTGTGGTCGCCACTTTACCCACTTTGGAAGACTTGCTGCTTCTCAGTTAGAATTTCTCACACCCAAGGATTTCCTCAAATGAAGGAATCAAAAAGCAGGAAGAGGGACCCAGGACTTCGTGGGATATCTTACTGCTGACCCAAGCTGATATACTGTTTCCCAGTGAGTGGTCTTTTCAAATTGCCTGCAGTTGTTAGTTTAAGAGAGCGGATAAAAACCAAAAGTTAAAAAGATTTTTAAGACTTCGTAAAAGGGAACGATGGCTATGCATCAGGCCCGGTAATAATGCCCTACAAACCTGTCAGCTTGTAGTAAAGTGACAAGAGTAGCTGAGGGGAATCTTGCATGGTTTATGGTCATAAACTTGGTTCACTTTGATGAATCAACTAGTTTGAATTATTAGAAAAATGAAATGAAATGTTTGCCCTGGTACCAGAATTTCCAAATGCCCCTGCGGGATAAAAAAAACTCCTGTTCTGTGTCTATTTAATTTTATAATATGCATAATAGTCTCCATGAAGCATCTTGTCCTGAATTTATCAGAGCTTTAAACAAATGCCATGATCTGTTTTAATTTAATGATGAATGTTATCCATTTAAATATCATAGATCTTTTCCTGTCCTTGCCCAACTTGCCCACAGATGGGGACTTTCTCGTCATAAACGCAGATACCTAAATACCACTTAGAAAATGAAAAGGGGTGGGGGCGGGGAGAAAAGCATGTCTGCCATAAATATTGCAGCCAATTAGGCTTCATCATAGTAATTTCTCTGGTTTTGTAATGTTTGTTTACTGGATTTTGTAGGGAAATTGTTGCCATTTCTGATATCCAGAATCATAAAACCTCCATCCTCATGTTTTCCTGCAATGGCAAGTTATGATAATAGGAAATATTTTCTTTCTTCCTGGACCCCATCTCAATTATGAACTAGACATTCGAAGATCTAGACCCAAACATGTAAATCTGTTTGTACACATTCAAGAAAGCTCTCATATGTTTCCTAAAAATCCACACATTAATATTGCTTACTTTTCAGCAGGGGTAAATGGGGGTCTCAGAGACCTCCTCAGAACAGGCTGGAGTTAAATAATATTGCATGTTTTTCATTTTACTGTAATGAATGCAAAGCTATTAAATAACCTTTTAAAGAGTTGGTGTAATTATCTGTAAACAGTAATGTTACAAAAAAAAGGTCAAGTTGTCCTGCCATTAGATGTTTATGGATATAAACTAGATTTATGTTTCCATAAAACAGGCACCGACTAACTAGATTAATTCTCCACAAACTAAACCAACTGTAGTAATATTTAGACACAATAAAATGATACCAATTAAAACAATTTTATTTTTTGTGTCATATTGATTAATGGTGCACTAAAATTAACCAGAGACCTTAAACTCAGAATGGTTGGCAAAAGGCATCCACATCTCAATATTATTACCAACAAGAAGAGCAGTTAAGTGAGATGGCTGTGCAATAGTATGAATATTTAATTAATAATTAGTCATGTAATTTCTCCTCAGGAATTATTATCCCTCAAACTGGTTTGTGAATTTAATTATTAGCAGCCTTTTTGTTTCCATGTCCCCTCATTACTGTCAGGATTGATGTAACATAAACTTCATTAAAAATTAAAGCAAGAGTCTTAATTACAAGGCTACCCTGACTGAAGTTAGAATTAGCCAAGTCAGTGATGTGCAAATGAGTGCATTATTTAAGAAACATGCTGGAAGTAGTTATGCTAATGTAGAAGGTTCGCAGTAGCAGACCTTTTCACTTGCAGTTGCATATTCATTAAATGCACTATGCAAATTTAATGTAGCAGTCTTAGTAATGCGTTGTTAATTTATTCAGATTTATTGAGTACGACTTGTAAAAAAAAAGTACAAATTTAATTACTCTATCTAGTAGGGATGATATTAGGAGCTAGCAGAGGTTTAAAATGTGTTGATCTGGATTACTGTAGTTTGACGGAAGACGTGGTATCAAAGGACACAATTTTGATAACTGGGCTTGAAAGAATATTTGATTTACTTATGGAATGATCTAAGAAATCACTAAAATTGCATATGTGCCTTCCCAATAGGAAAGTAAAAAAGTCTCGGTTGTATTAACTTAAGAGTTAAAGCAGTGCTGAGTCCACAGCCTAATGGTCGTAATGACTCTACCGAGACCAGTAAAGGTTATGGATTGAGATCCGTGTGAAGCAAACTGTCTTTGTGGAAAGTTCATTGGTGGCTGCCTTAGCCTCCACCATGCCTGAAGACCGCCCAGTGAAACAACGGGAATCCTGGCTTGGCTCTCCACTGGAACCCTCCCCCCAGGTGACCCTGTAGGGTGCTATCTTTTAAGGGGGGCAGATGCTTGGGTGGAGAAACTGAAGGAGATTATAAACCACATCCACACCAGACACCCCGGACCGGCACCGACATTTACTGAGAGGACCTGCAGGGACTGCTCTTTACACATCCCCGAAAATCTCTACAGTGTAGATTTGCTATTCCCATTTTACAGATGAGAAAACTGAGGCTGAGGTTGCAACAGGAATTGGTGCAGATGGAAGGGCTGGGATTCAAAGCTAGACCAGTGTTCCTACCAAACCTGAGGTCACTGCTCCCCTCCCACCCACTTCCCCCTTTGCCACCTCTCCCCTCCCCCCTTTCCCCTTCCCCTACCTTTACCTTTTTTTTTTTTGCCCTCTCCATCCTTTATCTCCCCTCCCTTCCTTTTAGAAATTCCTCTGATCCTGCACCTCTCTCCCACTATTTCAGCCCCCTTTCCATTCCTCGCCCCTCCTCTCCTTCCTCACTGGCTTCCTTCCTTTCCCTCCCTCTGCCCTCCCTCCTTCACTTTCCCTCCCACTCTTCAGTTGCCCCTTAATATCTTTTCCTTGCACTCCCTGACTCATTCTTATATATATACACCTAGGTGTGTAGATACAATTTAAAAACTGAAAATGGCTGACCTTTTCCTCTTAAACAAGTGCTACAAACAAACATATAGGTTAACTTGGGATGAAATTGTTTAAAATTTAACAAAGCCACCTGTGACAACCCCGTTAAGACTGTGGTAGGAAACAAAACTCAGCGTCCTCTCTTTGACCCAAGGCTCAGGGACCACTGTGCATGGCATTCCTAGCAGCATGATTGGCTTAGAGCTCCCTACCCTTCTTTTAAAATTTTTAACAGTTTCTTGGCCTTTATAATCACAAAAATGAGTCTAGTACATTTTTAATAGTATTAATATTTTATCTTGGTTCTGAGGTCTACTGCTTCAAATTGGTAAATCTTGGAGAAAAATCAATACACACTTGACTGAGTTTCAGTAATGAACAGGCCAAATTATTACTCACCAGGTTGAGCGTCTGATTCTCAACGCCCATCTTTGGAGGTAATCCAAGCGCTGTGATGTATTCCGACAGTCTGACCTGTACATATTGATCTCTGTCTGACAGAGGAAGAAGCTGAGCACCTCACCTTATTGTGAGGAAGGGTATGAATTGATCGCAGCCTGAAACGTGGTACCTATATAAAGACCTGAATAATTAAGAAGGATCTCCAGTGTGAATCTTTTCTTATCAAATCTTATCAGACTCAGATCTTATGTCCCACATCTGAAGGTGAATGAATCAGATCCTAGCCACCCGCTTCCTGGCTGCTGTCCATTGCTCTGTTTAATGCATGTTTTTCTGCCTTGGATCTTAACTCCTGTGCGTGTGCGCGACTGGATTATAAACTTCTGGGCCTCAGGGAATGAACGCTCTTGTTTGTCTTTGGGTAGTAGCAGTGGTGTGCTGGTAAATGTTTACCAACCAGCTCCCTAAAAAAAATAATAATCCCTGGTTTGTAGTGTTTACTGATTTCCTTGGTAAGTGCTCCCACCATGTCGATATCAAGCTCCCAACACAACGTTACTAAACGCAACATTTGGAAGAGAGAAACAGTGGCCACACGATTACATAAGGGCATCTACCGCCACACAGATACAATAGATGGAAATAAATAAAAAGAGCATAGATAGCAATAAAATGTAGGAAAATAAATAGGAAGGGATGGGTTTTGCATATTTATTACCTTTGCTTTTACTATAACTTATTTGTACATGTATATAATTTTTAATAATGTCTGGGTTTAAGCTCACAAAATCCCAAGATTGGCTCCAGCTCACCAGCGAGTTTGCTATTAAAAAAACCACCAAAATCAGTAACAAAAAAACTGGGGCTATTTCTCCCACTAAAGTGGTGCTTTGTTATTTCTGTCAAGGGGAGGCAACCCAACCCCAAAATAAGAATTTGAGTCCAAAAAATCTGCAATTTCATATCATCTGCTGAGAGTTTTGCTGCAAAAGGTTGGCATCTTGGAGCAAATAGAAAAGTTTTAGTGATGGCAGAGATGTGTGCATGTTTATCGCCTGGATATATGGGGCAAGAGAAAGGAAGGGGTCAACGACACTTTATTCAATATTCAGCCCCCCCCCAAAAAAATCTGTGGTTCTGGTACCACATACACCAGGTGCAGTGTTGGTGCTGGGGACACAAAGATAAATGTGACTGGGAGTCTGCTGGTCTGGGGATCAAGGGCGAACTCCCTGCAGAAGGGATAGTTAAGTCCAGATAAAAGGAGGGGCAGGGTTGGGGACAGAGAGGACAGAGTCTAGTCCTGAGCCTGAAAAGAAGTTTGTTCACTGAACAGCAGAAAAGCCTGGGTGGCTGGCATGCAGGTGGCAAGTGGGACAGGGGTGTGAAACAAAGCTGGTGGGTATCAGCGGGGGGCCAAGTGACCCAGTCCATTAGGAGTTGTGTGGAGGACTCAAAATGGAACTGGAGTTGACATTTTGAGGCACTCTGAGGTTACCCCTCATTATACTTAACCCCACACACTCTGTGACTCTTGCTTGTACATCTATCTTGCCTGTTAGGTAGTAAACTCGTGAAGGGCAGGCCCAGATCTCCAGAGGGATAGCACAAGGTCTAGTCCATCACAGTGACTAAATTAAAAAATGTACAGAAGTGGATGAACGGATGCATCCCTGCCTTCATCTTCCGTCCAGGTGTGGGCCCCAGGTTTGGGCTTGAGCTGACTTAGAGGCGGCGCTTCTGACTGAGCCAGACCTGAGACCTGCTGGAAAGGCTCAGACCTCAGGACCTTACTGCTCTCAAGTAGGGGCCAGCCTAGCCATGAGCAGACATTCCTTCCAGCTCTCTGCTTTCTGGGACTTTTGGGAGCTTTTTAAGTTCTCATGGAAACTGTGGTCACTGTAATAGGCTCAGACAGGTGCACCCTGTGCCCCAGGGAGAAGTGGGAGTCCACACAGCTTGGAGCTCAAGTGTACCTTCGTTGCTTCACCTGTTCCCTAAGGTGTATGTGTGTGCTAAGATTTCATGGGTACCTAAAACCCCCATGCCCTGCCCTACCAACTGGCTCTTGCAGCTACTAAATTCTTTTCACAGAAAAGAATACTAAGGTATCAAAAGGTTAAATAACCTTTCTGAAAATGTATATGGTAGGTCCTCTGAGTAACATCATTTCATTCACTGTTGTTTCATTACCATATTGATGAGATGCCTCAGGAACATAACTCTTGTTTATATAATAAGCCTATGGTACAGTTGGTTTTGTTATACGTCATTTTGCTTAAAGTCACAGAACCTATTGGTGATGTTGAGGACTTACTGTATAGTTGGTAAGTAATGGAGCAGGGATCAAATCAAGTGTGTTTGATGTAAAGCTCATATATTCAAAGCCAGATCTGTTTGACATAGTGCTGCCATTTAATTTGGGGGTTGGAAGCGGTAGCAAACGGTCAGTTTTTTCCAGCATTCCCATTTCCTGGAGAAGCCGAATCACATGGGTATACTTGTTAATCGTGGCATTTCCCAGGTCATTTCATGGGGGTTAGAAGTGCTTGAGTCTGGGATGGGGTCCTGCAGTTTGTATTTAACAAGGTGATTGTTTTCAAGGAAGTTTGGGAAATACTAGTAAGCAGGACTGAGCCATGTGCACTTTCTTCAGGATTGAAGCATATACAGATATTGGCCCAATCATGTACTCGTATTCTCTCCACAAAAGATCGGGTTTCATCCATCTGGAAACGTTCATTCAAACACTAATTCAGGAACTTTGTCAAAGTCGTATGTGCAGTAAGAGAGAAGTCATGAGGGTGAAGCCTGATCAGAAAACAATACTGGGAGTTGTGGAGCAATGGTACCTGGGGGCAGATTGCCCACAAAATGGCTAACGCATTGATCTCAGACTGATTCTTCGGGTTTCCTGAGCCTTGGTTTTCTAATCTGCACAACGGTGACAATAACATCACCATGATAACAAGTGTGAAGGTTAAGTGAGAGCCGGCCTGGAACAGCCTGGTGAGGGTCAGTGAGTGTCAGTTCTGGCCCCACACCACCCAGGTTCATGTCTTAGCTGTGCCACTACTCTCTGTGTGCCTTTCAGTAAATTACTTCTCTCTAACAAAAGACCTACTCATAGGATGTTGTAAAGACTTATTATAAAGTACTTAGCACAGTAGTAGACAAATAGTAGATGTTGTGATAGTACCTGATAGAATATTGTTAGACTGCTGGGCACATGTAGGTCTTAATGCATATGATTTTCCCTTCAGATATTGTAACTGGACCTAAAAGCCAGGTTCAGCACACAATGATTTTAGAGACCAAAGCAGAGGCCACCCAAAGAGGGTTGTTTTGACCGTTGGCTCACTTTGCTCTAAAGGCTAAAGTGAGGGGTGTCCCCATCCCTCTGAAGGAAGATGGTGAAACAGCCTCTCCTGGTTGTTGTCACTGATGATCAAGTCATTCTTCCTCTCTGAGTTGAGTTCCCTTATTTATAAAAGGTGACTCCTAGCTTTGAAATCCTAGAATTCAATGAAAAATACTCCTTGAACCTAACCTTCAAATGTCAGTCACTGTGCTGGAAATTTGGGGACTGGGGAGAAATCACCAGGGAGGCTGGGTCGTTATGACTTTCTCCTCAGCAAGTAACCTTTTTATTTAAGACCCCTCAGTCATACAGATTTTCAAATGTGCATGGCTTTGCTTAGCTTGTCCCCCTGAAATGATGGCCTTAATCATAAATTCTAATTGGAACAAGATCCACCTCAATTTATTCCTAATGCCTCAGAAAAGCAGACCTGTTCCTAGGAATAAATTGAGATGGATTCTATTCCAATTAACAGTTTGACTCAGTTAAAGTGTTGTTAACCCACTGTTGTTCTCTGATCACCACCCAATTCATGAATGGCGAGCTGCTGGCCTCGCCAGGACTAGCAAGGAGACGAGAGCCAGCTACAGATGGTCACCACTTTAAGTGGTATGGACCCAGTTCTCTCCTTTTTCACCTTAGCTGTTCAAGGGGCACTATCAGTTAGCTTGCTTTGAGCTGTGCTTGGATTAGGCTATTCTCTCTAAATTGGAAGTAGGATGTTCTCAACTTATTCGGACAGATTCTGTATCAGGGTTCTCCAAAGACACCAAACAAATAGGATGTATATATACATAGATTTACATTAAGGAATTGGCTCACATGATTGTAGCATCTGGCAAGTCTGAAATGTGTAGTGCAGGCCAGCAGGCTAGAAACTCAGGACTTCTGTGTTTCAGGCTTGAGGCAGAATTCCTTCTCCAGGAAACGTCAAGTTTTTGCTCTTAAGGTCTTCACTTGATTGAATGAGAGACCCACCTATGTTATGGGGGATAATCTCCTTTATTTAAAGCCGAGTAATGGTAAATGTTAATGACAACTATCCAATACCTTCACAGCAACATTGAGACTAGCATTTGACTGAACAACTGGGCACCGTAGTCTGGCCAAGTTGACACATGAGATTAACCATCCCAGATTCCATGAGTTATAATCCCAAACCCCAGAAGGAATCTACCTAAACTTGAGACTGGGTGTAAAGAAAGGCAGCAGGCATGAAGCATTGGAACTCTGAGGGTCACCCAGTGCCACTTGACACAGAAGGCTCAGTTTTCATTAGATGCCTTTCCCATACCACAACCCACATCTCATGCCTCCAGGTATGTTTTCCCCAAGGCAGGAGTCATGATGCTTTGTTAGGCAAAAGCAAGATCACAGCTCTCTTTGATGGTCCAGTAATGTCAGGCTGACAGTAATCCGTAAGCCCATAGATACCAAAGGAAGGGGGAGGAGACACTAGCTACAGATTTCTATAAACCAGTAGGTAAATATTCACGATTGAACACCCAGCCTGGCAGGCACACTCAGACCAAAATAGAGCCTCTGAATTTCCATTTCCACTGGGCAAACAGGAAAATGAGATGCTACAGAATTGATGTGTGTGGAAAGCAGAGAGATTGGGCATTTATATCTGTTTAATTAAGGAACACGTTGTAACCTCTATTTACTTCTGTTTAATTAAGGGATTGCTCATTTCAGAGGAGATATCATGCTGGGCCTTCTACTACTTTTGTGATTCAAAGCTCAACTAAAGGATGCATGGGAAATAGTTTGGTGATCTTGGCTCAGCCCCTCAGGGCGAGAACTTCATATTATAAAATCAAGAAACTATGCTGCCAGACTTGCAAAAAGAGAGTCAAGAAAATGATATCTTCCAGACAGGTCATTTGTAAGAATGTATGTTATTCTAAAATAATTCTGATCAAAAGTTAGAACCACGGTGGATTCCTTGTGGAATAACCAATTGTATTTGAGTAGGAAAAGAAAGAGCCAAGAAATATTATCAGAGCTTTATAGGTTCCTAACTTACATGAAATTCATTTAGTATGTTGACCAAACTAAAAATGCCCCCTCAGGCCAACAATTGGCTCTGCCGGGGTAGAGATGGCAGAGGCAGGAAGGGTAAAAGGGAAGATAAAGTGACAGGGTATGCTTTTCTATCTATGAGCACATCATAGTTTCCATCTTACTGAGGGGTTGATTACATTTTTTTTCTTCTCAAAGGAGGCGTTTCAGGACTAAAGTGACTCATTATTTCATCTGACATTTTATTATCCTTTTTGGCATTGCCCTAAGGAATGCGCCTACAGTACCTCTTCTTTTTAAGCTATGTGAGTTACGGTTAAGTAGAAAAGGAGTGTGGAAAGAGCTATGTGAGAAGGAAGAAGGGGAAGAGGTGGTAAGTGTTTCTAGGGAGTGAGGAGTAGGGAAGAGAACAGTTTGGGATCTCCACCCAATTTGCCAGCCTCTGATTTTCCAGCTAGATTCCCTATCTCTAATGAGCATCACCATTTAATATCTACCAAAGCATTAGCTGGCGAAGGGGACAAAATAATCAACTGGGTGCCGCCAGTTTCCTTTGTACCTGCCTCTATCACCAGGAAGCAACAGTGGCCTCCTGGAGATAACACTGTCTACCCTTGTTTAAGTCAAAGCAGAGAATGGGGTGACATCAGAGATGAAGTACTGTCTTGGTTGCTGGATCTTTTTGCACGTGTCTAGACTTGTAACTCCTCTGGAGCAGGGGCCACACCTTATAGCTGTGTGACAACCCCCAGCAACTCGCCAGTGCTTTGCGCTTTGAGTGCTGAATTAATACGAAAAGGATGGGTAAATGCTTTGCTCCTGTAAAGTTGACTTGTTTTTCTTAAACTCACCATATATTCTTCTTTCACTTCCTGAAATGCCCTTATTCACTCTTCTCCATGTACCAAGCTCCGGCCATTTGCCAAGGCCCAGAGTAAGTCCCTCTACTTCCACGAGGTCTTTCAAACTTACCTGTCCTTAGATAGCAATCCTGCCTCCAAAGACCTACTGTTCATGACGGATTTCCTGGTTGTTAAAGAACATATGGTGCTTATTAGTTTTGTTTTGTTTTTAAATATATGTCCTGTCTCCTCAACAGCTAGATACTGATTCTGTATATGACCCATTTCTGGATGTTCCCGGCTCCACAACCTAGCAAATGCACAGCCCCCATGGCATAATGACCTGTACATAATGGGCTCTCAGTTAGTGCCTGCGGTTAGTAATGGATTTGATGGTTCTCTGACTCAGTACACTATAAGCTCCTCAATGAAAAAGGCCTGTCTTGTTCAATGTTGGATGCCTAGTGCCTATTATGGGAGCTGTTCAAAGAATATTGTTAAGTGAGTAGTTGAATGCATTTATGTTTGGGAGGGAATGCCTTGCTGCTAAGTCTGAAATCATACCACGAATGTACGTCAGAGTTACTGACCACATAGGCATTTAAGGAAATGCTTACTCTTCCATAAATGGGGACTGAAATTTAACAAATATGTAGTGTCTCAAGATTTCTGAGTAGAGAACTAATTCAAGACATTTTTTTTTAAAGATTTTTATTGGGGAATTGGGGGGATGGGAACAGTGCTGGGGAATTGGGGAAAGGGGAACAGACAAGTTGCTGTCGTTTTGTTCTTCAGTCTAGTTGTGGAGGACGTTGCTTCACTGGCCCAAGTTGGCACCATCATTGCGCTCTTCCCGGGCGAGGCAGATCACTCGCCAGCTTCTGGACGGCCTCTCACTGCGGCTGCTGGCCGCTCACACTGGCTGCTGGCTACACACAGTAGCCCATGGCAACCCACTGCCACAGGGGCTGCAGCCTACATGGCAGCCCAGCTCCAGGTTGAGCTGTTGTTCATCATCTTAGCTGTAGAGGGCAGTGTCACTGGCCCTCATATGTGGGATCCGAACCGGGGCCCTCTGGCATCCCAAGCCAGTTCTTAACCATCGCGCCACTCGGCCCGCCCTAATTCAAGACATTTTTGAGCCCCCACTACGTCAAGATACTAGGCTAGACATGGCAGGAATGAAGGGGTGATGAAGATGCAGTCCATAGCCCAGAAGAACTTAAAGTCTAGTAGTGGAGTTCTTTCAGGAAGCAAGCAAAAGACAGAAGGTAAAGCAAGGAGCTGTGGAGGAATAAAGCACATGTGGTTAGAAGGATCAGGAAAGATTTGGTGGACATGGTAAATGTTAGGAAGGGAAGAGTTGATATAGGCAGAAATAAAGGAGAAAGGCATTCCAGATGAAGGGGGAAAAAACAGCACCTGCACAGGTATAAGGGTATGAAAGGTTATGGTATGCTCAAAAAAGTAGCAAGTGGTTCAGGGAGCATGGCAGAAAAAAGGGTTGGAGTTGAGATGGAAAGTTAGGCAGGGGCCAGGCTTGTGAAGAGCCTTGCCTGTCACGGAAGGGCAGCTAGACAGCATCTTACAGGCAAAGGGGGACAGGGCCGGTGGACTTGATTGTAGATGCCAAAATATTCTACTCCCATCAAAATGTCTAATTCTTCTAATTCACAGCTGAACAGATGCTAGTTCTGGTCTATTTGCAGAAGTGGAGATTTGCACATGAACCTAAACCACAGGGTTAATTCTTGATAAACCTTCAACTCTGTCCTGTCAATAGTATTGAGGGTTTCAAACCGTGTTCAGTGGACATTTGGAGTTCTACAGAGGTTTGCCTGGATTCCATGGGAGTATTTTTTCTGATGGGGTAAATCTCTAGTTCTGTGAAGGCACAGATTTATTTATTGGCTTATAGTTTAAGGTGGTGAGAGACTACTGTTTTTAATTATCACTCCTTTCTAATCAGTTGCCATTCATTCAATGGTTACTGCATGCTGCTGAATTAAGATTATAGTGGTGGGTCAAACAAAGAGGTTTGAAGTCTATTATGAATTTCCTAGAGCTTAATAAGAAATTATAATATAAATAGTCTACAAATTACCCCTTTACAATCTTAGGCAGTGTTGCAGAAACTGTCAGCTCTACACTTAAATCCATTCTCCCCTTCTTCTATGGTATTACATTTGTCGTCAGTCTTAGCTACACTACATTTCCCAGCCTCACTTGCAGTTAAATTTGGTCATGTGACATTCTTCTTGCCAATAGCATGTGAGCTGGATGGGTAGGGGCCATTTCTCTATCTGGGACATCAGACATTAATTAGATAAGCCTACTCTGGGGTCTCTTTCTCCCTACCTATGGCTGGAATCTGGACTTGGCTAAGACCCATCTTCACACATACATATATAATGACAGAACCCTAGAGGATCGTGGAGCTAGAGCTTAGAAGGAACCTTGGCTCCTTTGTGACTTCAAGGAGGAAAGATCATTCTTCTCAGAGCTGTTATGGAAAGAAAGAGAAACAAAGGCCTGTATTGTTGAAGCCAATTCCTCTTTCAATCTTTTGTTATAATAGCTTAGCTTAAACCTAATAATATTGAAGTTGGTGCCAAAGATGTAGTGCTGCCATAACCCAAACCTAAACTACATGAACTTGGCTTAGCTGTCAGATGACAGATGGTGAGGAAACAGATATTTCAGGCTAGAAAGTTTACGAACAACCTTTGTTTTGTGATGGCAAAATATATGGTAATGCTCTCTCATTATAATTTGAAGGCAGACTATGTAACAAACAACACTATAGCTCTAGAGAAACAGGTTGGAAAGAGCCAGAATGTCAATGTGTATTATCTTTGCTTTTGGCAAGCTATTACAAGAAAGATGATTTTAAGCAAGTGTGCAAGCAGAGGTGAAAGAATAAAGAATGCCCAGAAATTTGAAGCCTCAAAAGTTGGAAAAATAGCTACTTCTGTACCCCAAATAGCAGGAGATAAAATTGTAGGCACTCAGACTTTGGCAAAGATAAAACTAAAGGTGCTGCCTTCTTTTTTTTTTTTTTGGCTGAGCCATCCTGCCTCCTATTGGCAGCTTAGTAGCAGCTCAGCTCAGACCAGGACTTGAACTACTGTTGCTCAAAGCTCAAACTCTTGATCGAGCTCTTAACCAACTGAGCTACTCAGCGGGCCCCAAAGTGCTGCCTTCTTACCTATGCACTTTGTTTCAGATGCCCCCAGACTAGTCATTACTTACGGAGAGAGTGAGACATACAAAAGTGCATGAGAGAACGAGAGAGACAGGGAGAGGGAGAGAGAGAAGGAAGGGAGGGAGAGGTCAAGTTGACTCAAAAACTGTGTCTAAAAAAACGTTTGGGTTGCTCACTGGTACATGAAACTAATTAGAAGCAACTAAGCTTACTAAATTTTAAGTGTTTTCAAAGAAACCATACGCCTCTGTGTAAAAACTTGATGGCTCCAGCCTTAAGCAAGCCTTAAGCTCCCAAATCTGAACCAGCAAGGAGGAGCTGTGAAAAATGTTTGACCACCCGTAAGGGCATATTCCAAACCCTCTTCAAATGTGGCCATGAGAATGAAGGCCAAGGAGGGGCTTTGTAGAGGCTGAAGCCAGAGGCTACATAGGAAGATAAAAAAGTTTCTCTTGGTGAACATATCCAGGATTTCACCAGAGAATTTCCTCTATGTCAGGGAAGGGCGGCTTTTCATTTTTCCCAATAGGATTTCATCATTGCTCTCAGCCAATGGCTGCTCTGTGTTTTGCGTGCTATTGTGGTTGTCCTGATTCTGCTCCACCACTGCATATGGGAGGTGGGACAGATAACATGTCTTTAGTTTGTAGGTTGCTAGACCTTGAGAAGCCAAATATGATCCTGAGAGCACTGCATCTCATAGAGATCATGGACTTGGAGTTAGATAAAACTTGGACTAATATTCCTCCTAGCTCTAGAGGGTAGTATGTGGGAGAAAGAGGGTGACACAGAAGTGTGGACGATGGTGGGCACTGCTTCCTGTCCTCCAAACCCCATTACCTCCTTCTTCCATAGTAATGAGTTGGCTCTCAGCTAGTCACGGCTGCCCAGCCTCCCTTAAAGTTAAGTGTGGCCATGTGGCTAAGTGTTTGCTAAAGGAATATGAGTTATGACACTTGTCACTTTTGCTCTTGGGCCTTATGTGCTTCTCCACGTTTATTTTCCCCTTCCCCTAAAACCTGGACATAGTAGCAACCCAACTGCAATTTTGCAGGTGATGACAATGCCCTAGAGATGGGAAAGTGACAAATTCAAAGTATCTGAGTTCTTCAATGGTAATCCTGAACAGGGCTGCCACCTCAGTGCTGTTGCATGGAAAAGACAAACTTCTATATTCTTATGGTTCCTGGATCTTGAGGTCTCTTCACTATAGCAGCTTAGCTTCTCCTGAACTAATTCACAGATAAAAGTGCATTTATTTCCAAGTGCAAACAAGGATCACATCACAAAATGCATGACCCAGCTCTACAGTTTGATCAGGGTCACGCAAAATGTCTTGTACCTAGTCTTTGGTTGCAAAACTCTTGTAAAGTCCAATTTAAAGTTATTGGGCCAATCTTTGGTCTTATATGATTTCAGAACATCTCACATGGGAGAACATAATCATAAAAATCTTCAAAATAGAAATTGTAATACAAATTTTTAAAAGAACTAAGTAAATAACAGAATTTGGAGAGTGTGAGTAGAAAAGCTCTCATGAAATCCATCCAGCAAGATCACAACACCAGGAAGTCTGGGAATGACTAGGGTATTTGAAAAGAACTAATTATTTTCTTTGTAAACCCATATGAACGGCTTTGAATGGCTTTCCATCTATGCAGCTAAGTAAGAAAGAGCTATTTCTCCAAACAACGTGGATATTTCATACCACCTTAACTTTACTTAAACTCATCCCTCTACCTGGTACATTTTCCCAGTTCCCTTCCTTTTTCCATGATGAAATGCTGCTCATCTTTAAAGCCCAGCTCAAGGGTGACCCTCTATGAGAAGACTTCCTGGTTCTCTCTCCTCTTTCACTCAGCACTTGGTTTGCAGTGCTGGGAGAGCATCTTTCATAGCAATTTCAGTTAGTAGTTGTTCCAGGCTAGATTAACCATGGACTATCTAAAGGCAAGAACAAGATCTTATTTGTCTCCATCCTTTGTTCTTGGCCCACACCTGGCATAGAGCAAGCTACCCACAAATAGTTGTTGAATTAAATGAGTGCCCGTTTTCAGGTCCTATACACTTCCTGTACCCAAGGGAGTAGAGTCAGTTGGGTGAGGGGAGGGGTGGCCCTAATGGCAGCCCCCTCTGTGTAATTATCCCCTTCCAGTGAATAATGGGGCTTCAGCACTGTCTGATTCTTTGATGAAGATGAAACTATTTAATAAGGTTTGGTTGCTCATCTCATCATCTTCCCGCATCACACCCTTTCTGACGAGTTCATTAGCTGGAAGAAAAATTGATGACCTCGTTAGTTCTGCACATTGATTCACTTAGGACAAATCGGAGCTTTAGAATGTCGCTCAACTCAGACCCAGAGTGGGACAAGGTCTCACTTTCAGGACTGTTTGGATACACCGTGCCCTTGGTGTGGGTTGCCAAGGAAGTTTTTGTTTGAAATCGTGTCTTTTCCAATGTAAATATCCTCTCCTAGGTTTTCCCTCATCTGCTCAGTGAGGAATACACAGCTCCCTCACAGGGCCAAGGGTAGTCTCACCTTCCCCACCCCCACCCTGAATATTTTCTCTGGGCCACCCACTGAAATCTTATCATCCTCCAGGGCCTATTTACTTCCAGGTCCCATCTCAATGCACAAAACAGTCACGGTATGGTCAGAGTCATAACTCAGGTGAATTTGGAAACAGCATGAGTTGGGATCTCAACCAAAGGACCAGGAGAGGAGGAATAAATCAGGATTGTGGGCAAGACCTGGAGAAAGACACGGAGCCACAGGGACTGCTGGGCTCTATAAACTTAGCCGAGGATCTGACACTGAGTCTACAGAGGCAGAAGGTGTGGCCAGCTGTGATGCTGTCCAAGGGACCCATTTTTCAAGGAGAATGTGGTGGCCACAGGAACCAGGGTGGTAGGTGATTCTAAGGGTCAGGGGCAGAGGTTGAAGGATTGTGGTCCTGGGTGATGCTCTATTCCCTCTTCCTCAAATGTTCTTCTTTCTCCTTCCCTAACTTCACCCTATTTGCCTAATACATCCTTATTGAATTTTCAAAAGCCAGCTTTTTCTAGAAAGTCTTTCCAGTCACCCTTCCTAATATTGTTGGTCACTCCCATGTGTGTTAGCTCCCCATCTTGATCACATTTTTTAGGGCTGCGTTTGTCACATGGGTGTTGTGATTATTCATTAAAAGATATGTGTCTTCGGCCTTGCAGAGAGCTCTTGAGAGTACAGATTTTGTTTTTTTCTCCCCTGGATCCTCAGTGCCTAGCTGCCATCCAGTAGACATTAAACAGTTATCTGTTAAATAAAAGGATGCATGAATGGTGGACACCAGCTTGCAGCTGGGGAGTGAGTTCACCTAAGAGGTGGGTGAGATGGAGCCTCAAGGCTGCTGCCAAAGTCCAATGCCCAAGAGTGTTACTACTGACAGAGTGGAGTGTAATTCTGGGAAACCGAGGCAATAGGCCAGCCCCATGGCCTACTAGCGTGGTATCTTCTTAAAATATTGATTTTGCAGTAGGTTTCATAGCTCTAGGTTTAGAGCACTGGCTTTGTAAAAATGTTGATTTGAGTTTTGATGGCGTGTTTTTAAATTTTTTTGACACATGGCAACGTTGTTGACACTGGTTCAGCTGCTTCTTTACACTGGTTGTTTGTGTTTATACTGGGTTATCTCTTCAATAGCTTCTTTTAAAATTTATTTTATTTTTAAATTTAGATGTAATTGACATATAACAGTACATGAGTTTCAGATATACAACATAATAATTCAATACTGGCGTATATTGTGAAATGATCACAATAACTGTAGTTAACATCCATCACCATACACAGTTATAAATTTATTATCTTGTGATGAAAGTTTTTAAGATTTACCCTCTTAGCAACTTTCAAGTATACAATATAGTATTATTAATCACCATCCTGTACATGATTTATTTATTTTATAACAGCAAGTTTGTGCTTTTTAATCCCCTTCACCCATTTTGCCTCGCCCCACCCTCCCACCCCCAGCTGGCCCCCTGTAACCACCAGTTTGTTCTCTGTATCCATGAGCTTGGGTTGTTTGTTTTAGATTCCATTTATAAGTGATATCATTTAATATTTCTCTTTCTCTGTTTGTCTCATTTCACTTAGCTTAATGCCCTCAAGGTCCATCCGTGTTGTCACAAATGGCAAGATTCCTTCTTCTTCATGGCTGACTAGTACTCCATTGTGTATATGTACCACAATTTCTTTATCCATTCATCCATCGATGGTCACTTGGGTTGTTTCCACATCTTGGCTATTGTAAATGATGCTGCAATAGACATGGGGGTGCATCAAGTTACTGTTTTCATTTCTTTAGATAAGTACCCAGAAGTGAAATTTCTGGATTGTATGGTAGTTCTATTTTTAACTTTTTGAGGAACCTCCACACTGTGGCTGCACCAATTTACATTCCCACCAACAGTGCACAAGGGTCCCTTTTCTTCACATCCTCACTAACACTTGCTATTTCTTGTCTTTTTTATAATAAGCATGAGATGATATCTCATTGTGGTTTTGATTTGCATTTCCCTGATGATTAGTGATGTTGAATGTCTTTTCATGTACTTGTTGCCTTCTGTATGTCTTCTTTGGAAAAATGTCTATTCAGATCCTCTGTCCATTTTGTAATTGGATTGTTTGATTTTTGCTATTGAGTTGTATGAGTTCTTTATATATTTTGAATATTAACCCCTTATCAGATATATAATTTGCTTTACTGTGCAGAAGCTTTCTAGTTTGATGTAGTCCAACTTTGTTCATTTTCGCTTTTGTTGCCTTAATAGCTTCTTCTTTTTCACATGTTTTCTATTTTAAGAAATGACTGCAGCACACTGACACATGGCTCATTGCTGGGCTAAACCCAGACATTTGGAACATTGCAAGTCAGCCTGGGGCCAGTACGCTAAGGCCGTGCTTATCTGGGTGAGGATGTCAAAGATCATTTGTTCATAAGGAACAAAACCCCCCTCAAACTAATGTAAATTCGAAAAAAAAAAGACAGTGCAGGGAGGTTCTGAGACAGTCACTGGGACAGTTTGGGGACACATCTGTTGAAGTGACGGATCTCCATTCTGGACCTCACCCGGGCATGCGGCTGCTTCTTTCTGGCCCTTTATCAGTATCCCAATTCTGAATTCCTGGATAGAGGCTACTTCTGCTCTTAGTATGAGAATCTATCCTGGACCCTGGCAGAAAGTCTCAAAGTAGAAGGGTGTCCCTTCCAGGGGTCAAGTTCAATAAAGATTAACCTGGAAGAGAAACTGGGAACGTCTCTGCTTGCAGGGGAAGCTCATTTAGAAGTCATAACTTAGAAGTGAGTTAAAAGAAAGAAGCTGAGACCAAGAAGGAGCAGACTAAACTGGTCTAGGAGAACGAGAGCGAGGCAAAATCAAGGGGAAATCTAGAGGATAGTAACAGGTTGTGCAACAGGAAATGGAAATGGCTTCCCTCTGTGAAGTGCTCTTCAGCTGTCAGAGCACATGTGCTTTTCAGAGCACATAGGTTGCCCAGTGAGTTCCCTAGGGTTGGCACTGAGTCTAGTTCAAATCCGTTTTCCTTCAAATTCCTCTCACCAGGTTACCCATTCTGGTACAAAGCAGGTGTCTGGCAAATGGAAACACTCAGTCCTTGTGACAAGGCTATGAGGCAAACATGACATAAAGTTGCCCCACTTGATGGTGAGGGAAGCAGAGGCACAGAGTAGATAAATGACATACCTAGGGTCATACAGATAGTAAATGATGAAAACAGGGCTCAAATCCAGCACTTCTTTCTCCTGGCATGGTTGTCTTTCCACAATACCATAAGGACACACGAGCTAGCCTTAAAGATCAGGGAATGTGAGCGAGAACATGGCAGGGGAGGGAGGGAGGGAGGGGGAATAATTTTGATGGATATTACTGTTTTGACAAGATGCCCTTTAACTGCATTTTAACCCTTTTGTTAAAGTTCTAACACTTCGAACTTAAATTGTAAATTTTTGCAGTCAGAACCTTGTCTTTTTTTCCTGCCCCCTGTGGGGTAATGTGCTAAAATGTCTGTAAAGTGAGGGTAGGAGCTTTGTTTCATTACAATAGATCTGCCATCCACCTTCCACTGGGCTTGTTACAAACACCTCTTTAACACTCAGTGCCAGAGTGACATCTGGTTGCATAGCTTTCTAGGGAATTTCAAGGACTCCAATTAAGCTCACCTGTTCTATCTCCCCTGTAGGAGCTGGAACAGGCAAAAAGGGTTAATGTGTTTTTCTAAAGCAGTGTTCCCCTAGCACTTATCAAATGCTACTCTCACCTCTTCCTTGCCTCCACCTATAAATGTTAACTAGGCAGGAAAGGTTTGACGCTGATGGAGAGGAATCAGGTTTCCATTTTTTTGTTTTGTTAGCTGAGCCATCCTGCCACCTGTTGGCAGCTCAGCAGCCACTCAGCTCGGGCCGGGACTCGAACCGCTGTTGCTCAGAGCTCGCACTCTTGAGTGAGCTCTTGACCAACTGAGCCACTCAGCCGGCCCAGGTTTCCATTTTTGACAAGCTGACAAGTGGAGGAAATTCATATATATATATATGGCTAGGAGCAATGGCTTTCTCTCTAATTTATTATTACTGGTTCTTATCCACAGTTTGTTTGTTTGTTTTTCTTTTCCTTTCTTCTGAAGTATTCCTATGTTCCAAGGCATGGGTAAGTGGCCCAAAGCACCTTTACGTCTTGCTTTGGCTGCGCTGTTTTTAACGAGTCACTATCTTGGAGCCCTTTCTCCAAGTAAGGGCTGGGTGCTGCTGGATGACTTGACCTTCCTCCCGTTCTATCCTCTTGGGTGTTCTGGGCCATTCTCCCCATGCAGAGAGAGTTTGCTCTATGGACAGGTGCCTTTGATAGAGGACAAAACCCCTGCTGTGTGTGTGCCACATTGTCCGCTACCCTGAGCACCCGTTTCCTGAAAACAACCTTGAGAATTTAGCTGGCGTGGTGTCCCCCTCTAGGCTGCTCTGTGACTTAGCCTGTCACCAGAGAGGATTTGGGACAAACGAAGCTCTGCCCCTAGGGTATGGGGAATTGCTGCTCTGCATTAGAGGTTTAAATTGAAGTGACAAAACTTCCTAAGACCCTCTTAAGAAAAAAGGGGGTGGTGGCTAGTGTGAGCGGTCATGTGGTAGTAGAACTAGTACTGGAAGCGGACAGCCACCACGAACAGAGGCTGCCGTAGGAACTATGGCCCGCATCTCCTTAAAAATCCCATCTTTCTCCTTCACACGTAATAACCCACGTACACAAACAACTCGTGGAAATAAACAGCCAAGCTCCAGCTCTCAAGCTGGAAGCAGGTTGAACTACAGTCATTCCAAGAAAACCTTGACCACGAAGAAGCCTAGGAGCTTGAAGACAGTGTTTACTTTTTAATTAACTACAGAATCTACTTTTCAAATGTCAAAGTGCTGATGTAAGAAAGTTGCTTCTTGTTTAGTGGTTAACAAAGGGATCTTTCTACCATCAAGGCAAGTTTTTTTTTTAACAGTGAGCTAATTTCTCTCTCCACTAAACAATGATTCTCTGCTCTCTCCCTTTCCTGCTTACAGACACTTATTAACATCCCGCAGGAAGTGGTGTTTGTACAGTGCTCCTTGATGAATGAATCCCTCAGGAATGAACCTTCTTTATAGGATGTGGGGCTGTGCTCACAAACACTTCATACATCAAGCGGCCAAGATGCCCACGCTAGCAGCACAGGCCAGCAACCCTCGGCGCACCGCTCCTGTTTGGCACCGCCATGCTGAAGGTAAGGGGACAAAAGTTGTTAGTCGTTCCCTGTTTTGTGTTTTTATCCTTCCATCTCCCCTAGGTGGGGACAGTGCTTACTCTCCTTCTTTCCTCCTGCTCCCTCTTCTCTCTCTCCCTCTTCCTCTCTCCACCCCAGATCCTTTTGTCCCCTCCACCCACCCACACCTTACAACAGTGAAAAATGAAACTAATTTACACTGAAGATTCAATTAAACCAAACATTTGCATTTTAAGCTGAATTGTAGAAAAATAGGATTCTCTAATTCCTGTTAAAGGAATCCCAGGCACCAGATAGATTTCAGCAAGCAGGTAGAGAGATGTCGTGGGAAGTAACGAGTCCCTTGAATTAGCACAAAGTCTACTTAACTGGCTATGATTGCAGATAACAAAAATGTAGACCTTTGTCACCATCACTGGGTGGGACCAGGAGGGCTGACTCAAGACCTCTTTACCCTCTAACCTTGGTCCATTGTCCAATGGAGAAAATCCAAACCCAGGATCAGTTTTTGTGGGACTTGATGCTTATACAATCCAGAGAATGGGAGAGTGGCTGACCAAAAACTACAAAGTTACAGATATAAAATTAGGTATGAGTGGTTATACTTATTTAGAATAATAATAGAAATCAAAAGAAATGATAAAATTTTAAAATATCACAAGCATCACAAAATCTGGAAAAATGATATTAATTGGACACATCATTATCTACTTGGCATATTTCTATAATACTTTCCCACCAATGTTTCCTAGCTGCAAACACTTTGATTGCCTTCTTAAATGCAATATTTTCTATAAAGAAACCTTAAAGATCATTTCCTTTAATATGGTTGACCAAAAATTTTTCTCTTATTGTCCATTTAGAAAATGTTGTTTTCAGCTTCACAAATTGTTATTGATAATGTCATGTATATTTTTAGGATTGTTTTTAAATTTAGGAAAAACTTCATTCAGTTTCTTTCATGTAAAACTTCAGAACATTTCAAATTTTGTTGTGCAAAGACTAATCTTAAATATTCTCTGAAGTTATATCATGCATTAACCATTTTGTTGTAAAAGTCCTCATTATGGGTATGTAGTATATGGATACTGTGTTATCTTCATTCACATTGTATTTTATAGAGATACATAAAATGTGTGATTTGAATCAGTATTTTTGAGAACAGGCATGAAATATTCAACATGTCACATAGCTGTTTGCAGTACTGTGAAAGGTTTGTGCCTATAAACATAAGGATTCTTATATATTCTAAGTCATGCAATTCTTACCAAAATTCTAGAAAATATATAGTAATTGTATACCCTGCATTACCGAGTTTATTGTTGACAGGAGATCCAACTTCTGTCCTGAGTAGGTGGTGATGGGAACTGAATACTTTTCTTATAATTTTCCACATCTGGTAATGGGAAGATTTTTTTACCTAATCAGTCTCAGCATTTCTCCTTCCTTATCTACACATGTCTGGTGGCAGGTGGCCAAGGACACAGTCCCATGGCTCTCGCGTCTCCTGCTCTGCATCTTTATGAGTCCGCAAAGTGGGCAATAGGAGTATTCTTGGAAGACATACCTACACTAGGATAGTAAGCGACAGTGACAAAGTTCTACATGGAAGAGACCCTGAACTACATAAATATAATCACTAAACCCAATCGAAATGGATCACTAACTCAACTTCCCCTTAGCTGCATCCCTAAGATGCTCATGACCACTTTAACACCACGTAACACCAGGATCAAAGAGGGTCAGTGTGAAAGAGGAAACATCAGGTGAGAAAGATGTGGCATTATAAACCACTTATTAACCAATTATGGCTGAAATATCTTACTTGTGCAGAGTTTACAAACACATATGACCATGTCAACAAATTGCTAGAGCCCATTATGGGATCTTGGACAGGCTTTTGCAAGTGAAGGGCACTGAAGCTTAATTTCTGTTAGCGTCACAGCTAATCTTCCTCTGCTTGTGAATTGCAGGATGTGGCTAAGCCAATGAGCCTCTCCCTCTTCTCCTGCTTTTTCCTCCACCTGGAAGACTCCTGCATTAACATGAGTCTGACAGCCCCTTCCTTCAAACCGCCTGCCTGGGCCTGTACTCCCTCTGCGGCCATCAGCTTCTCTCCTGAACCCAGGTCAGCCTCCCTCTTCCATCTCATTCTGACTTCAACATTCTGTTTTCCTTCACTCCAAGAATACCAGGTACAAATTTTTATTGTTCCATTTGCTTTTTCATGAGTCATTAGTGATGTTTTTTTATACTGCAAACCCCATTTTATTTCTGCCTATATTCTATTCTATATTTTGCCTAAATTAATTCTGCTTCTAGGTTTGAGCTTTTTGACAAAGAGCATCCTCAGAATGCATTCTCTGTTTCATGGTACATTACTCAGCTGGGATCCGGTAGAGCTCCTGGCCTCTGTGTTAGGGACCTCTGCTTTGCTATTGTCCCTCAGGGTTGTTATTTGTTTTTGTTTTCATCTGTTCTCTGAATTATTGATGCAGTGAATTCGTCAGGACCCTTTCAGTGGCAAGTGATGGACATCCCAACTCAACATAGCTTGGGCAAAATGAAGGGGAATATTTTTGGCTCTTGTCCAAGGTTAGTTCTGAGTTCAAGTACAGTTGGATCTAAGAGCGTAGACAGTGGTGTCTTCTTTCTTCTATCTCTTTGTCTCTTGGCTCAGCTTCTGTCCGTGTGTTGGCTTTATTCTCTTCCCCTGTAGATGGGCAGTGAGGTGCATGGCCGGTAGCAACTCCAGGCTTACATTATCATAGCTTATGATGTAAGAGGAAAGAGATACCGTGTCTTTCTTGACATGTTCTATTAAATCCTATGGAATGACTCTGACTGGTTTTTGCCTTGGTCACATGCTCTTCTCATGGACTGATCCCTACAGACAGAGGGCATGGTGAAATAGGCCTGGCCAGACCGGGGTCAATCCTACCTCCAGGGATTTGAACACCACAGTTGCCACCTGCTCCTCAAATCTTATGATTGGAGTGGGAAGAAGTCCCTCAAATGAACAGAGAGGCATCCTAGATGAATTGAAACAACATATATTCTCAACATGTATTTATTATACATAAGTAAAGCTAAACACTGATGTATAAAAATGTTTTTCATTAGAATTAACATAATATCTTCCTTGCTTCCCTAAATTTGCAATTGTATTCCATCAGTGTGAAAGTCACGTGAAATTAGCCTGGCATACAGCATCTCTGATAATCTATTATTCTCTTATACAGTGGACCCTTGAACAACATGGGAGTTAGGGGCACTGACTGCCCCCTGCACAGTCGAAGATTCAGGTATAACTTTTGACTCCCCAAAAACTCAACTAGTAGCCTACTGTTGACTGGAAGCCTTACTGATAACATGAACAGTTGATTAATACATATTTTATATGTTATAAGTATTATATACTATATTTGTATACCAAAAGAAGAGAAAATAAAATTTTATTGAGAAAAATCATAAGGAAGAGAAAATACACTTACAGTATTTATTGAAAAAAATCCACATATAAGTGGACCTATGCAGTTCAAACCCATGTTCAAGGGTCAACTATATTTCAACTAGGTCCTTGTTGTATGTCAGTTTCCCAAGAAACAGATTTTGAGACTATGAGGTTAATGTGCAGAAGGAGAAGAAGGAAGGAGAATTGGGCAGAGGAAATGAACTGCAGTGTAGTTGCAACAGAGTCTTCAGGAGATCTTATGGGAGCTTTGGAACTAGGATGGCCCTTCAAAGTTGTCCTAACTGAAGTAAGGGAGGGCAGGACTCAGCTGTGAGCCCACAGTCCCAGCAGCTGGGAAAGTGAATTCAGATCCTGAAGGGGGAGGTGTGTAGTGCACTACTGTGTCCACTTTAGTAGATTTACAAAGAATGGAAAAGAGTCACATACTTCTAATATTTAAATATTAAAGGCTAAGTGTGGCCAGATATACCCTTATATATGCTATCACTTGATATTTTTCTTTGTAATCACAGATATTGAGTTGTTCACTTGAGAATCTATATTTTGAACTGTTCTTTCCAATGTGATAAATGTTCTTTGATGTTTTAAAATGAATGCTGTAAATGCATATTCTGATGTGTTTTATAGAATTGCTATAAACGTGACTTAAAGATACAAAGCAGGGTAATTCCGAGAGCCCATGGTTATGTTGCTGTCTTATGTGTGTACGTGGAACCCTGCCTGCCTGAGTAAAAACTAATTATCTGGTAATCCCTCAAATGTTAGGCTCTTTCAACTAGGAACAGCAAACGCTCTGTACCTACTCAAGGAACCACTATTGTTAGCGCTCTTCCCTTCCAGCTTCCCAACCTCCCCAGCAGCCTATCAACATAGTCAGTTGCAGTTGGCAGGTGTGACGAATCCTGCTTAGCATCTGTCTCAATCAGTTCAGGCTGCTATACCAGAAGATCTTAGACTGGGTGGTGTAAACAACAAACATTTATTTCTCATAGTGCTGGAGTCTGGAAGCCTGACATCAGGGTGACAGCATGGTCAGGTTCTTGATGAGAGCCCTCTTCCTGGTTTACAAATGGCTGCTTTCTTGTTATAGCCTCACATGGTGGGGATGGAGAGAGGGAGAGAGGGAGAGGGAGAGAGAGGGAGGGAGAGGGAGGGAGAGGGAGGGAGAGGGAGGGAGAGAGAGGGAGAGGGAGAGAGAGGGAGGGAGAGGGAGGGAGAGGGAGGGAGAGAGAGGGAGAGAGAGGGAGGGAGAGGGAGGGAGAGGGAGGGAGAGGGAGGGAGAGGGAGGGAGAGAGAGGGAGAGAGAGAGAGGGGTGGGGAGCTGGGGAGGAGAGGACACAAACACTCAGTTCAAAGCAGTATCCCTGGTTTAAACCTTAAATGATCTATACTCAAAATTCACCTTTCTTAGCCTCTTTAGCTACATATCTCAGCTTTTGACCTCTTTTGGTGCTGATTATTCCTGTATTCCCACTTTTAGAAGAAGAGACTTTTCAACCCACTCCCATTTGTAAAATCCTGGGATTTGCTCAATCCGCAAGCTTGTGTGGATATGCACGTTGGATTTTTCCCCAACTGGTCCAATTAAAGGCAGATCCTCTGCCACCTCTCCACCATTCTCCATCTCCCCATCGACACTCCTCATTAGTCAGATGACTTTACATTTGAGCTGAGCTATAAATGGGTTTAAAGCAGAAGTCACAAATGGCATTGCAAGGGCTAGATCTGATAGGTAGCTGGATTTTGTTTAGCCTACACCATGTTTTAAAAAATTCGAGCCAATATTCAACAACCTGGAGAGTTCATTCACAATAAAATCTAGATTTCTCTTCTCTCTAAAAAAAAAATAATAATAATTGGATGACAGATGACTCAGCAATGCAAGTATTTCTACATATCAATTCTTGGCTCAAGCTGAATAACTGCTAGTCCAGATCACCACAGTTCCCACCACGCACTGTCATGTTACAACTGCTCCCTTCTCTCATTTATGTTACCCACCTGGGTTCTGTAGTTTACAACCCTGGTTTAAGTTAACGTTCCTCCCAGGTGGTACTTGGCATGCGGTGCAAGTTATTAGCAGGACAGAAGGGCTGAAAGCATGATGCAATCATGACAGAGGGAAAGAAGAAAATCAAGCCTCACAGTTTTCAATAACATCTTGTCTCCTGATGTAAAGAAATTAGGCCTGGCACCTTGTCAATTTCACAGAACAAATGATGTATCATCTGTGGAACGCATTGTGGTTTTTGATAGATGGTTCACGGTGAATCGCTGGTAAACTCTGCCACTTGTTACTCATCTGTTACTAAGGAGGAGACTCAGAAAAGGTTGGAAAACCATGTGGCATGTTCCCTTCTCCTGGGTCAAGGATGCTGCCAAGTGAAAATGTGAGGTGCGGTGCCAAAGAGAAGTCTTTTGTTTGACAAAAGGAAACTCCAATTCCCCTGTCTTAAGAACAATTTCTTCTAAGGACTGGCAAGGCATGCCCATGGGAACTCATGCCAGCCTGCCCTAGGTAGACATTTGCTTATTTTAAGGTTAACAGAGGATGGAGGAACATAGAAGGAAAGGAATAAAAAATTGATGACACCAAAGTAGCAGAGTTACTAATGGTGGCAGATGAATGGGTTTTCTCAGTAAAATATGAAAACTATTTCTTGGTTTATACTCAGCCCTACCAATTTGAAAAGCAAAATACTTTCATCTGAGTCTTACCAATTTTAAAAACCAAACTACCTTCCTTCAGCATTTACGTTATACTTAAACCTGTCTAGTTTAAGTATGCTTTCAAGTCATCTATAATGTTTTTCTGCTTTTCAAGTAAAAGAAAAGACTGTAAGACGTGTATTGTGTTGAGGGGTATCTTCTTGGCGGGCTGCAGGTGGAGGGGCTGATGCATTTGCAGACCTCATTATACTGAGTATTCTAATCAGAGGTTGGTTCAGCCTCTGCTCCCCCACCCCGCACCCCATGCCTTCCCTTGGCACATTACTTCCTGTAACATGTACATTTCTTAATTTAATGGGTTCATTAGTCTATTGTAGCTTTCCTATAGCTGGAAGGGGCCGGAGCAGTGATGAATGGTTTATCAGGAAAGCAGCTCAAGGGTAGACTTCATGGATATTGCAGTAGCACCTTAATCGGAAAATCCAAAGGACTGGTGATGGTGGGAGGGGAGAGAGAAGGATATTTGGATCACCAGAGAATTTCTTCCCCTGGGTCTTCTGACTCAGAAACATTAAAAAATCTAATGCAGCTTTATTCTCCATCCTCCTTTAAGCCTTAAATGTCTGCCTTTTGGGCATGGACTGTAATAGACTAGGGCTTTAGGACCAGTTTCTCTGAGAAGCAGCCGGTGTTCAAGAAGGGCCCTTGACACCATTCTGACTTAATGCTAGACACATCTGCAGCTACTTGGACAAAATTGACATTGTCTGGAGTGCAAAGCAATCGCCTAGTGCAGCATTAGGGAGCATTTACTCTTGAGCCGTGCTACCAGACAGCAAATCTTGACCTTTAGGAGTTCAGAGATTAGATTTCGTTGCTGCAGGCATTGAAGATATTGTTAGGAATTTGTTGCTATTCAAAGCAGATTTCAGGGGTTACCTATGGGTTTAATTCATCGCATCAATCATTTTTGGAAGGTTCTTTTAAAGCCAAGATAGCTTCAAATAAAAACTAGGATTACTTTTACATTGATTGTCAGTAGTTGGTGAGGAGCAAAGGGGGAACACTCTTGAGATGCTGTTAAAGTTTTTGTATTTGTTCCTTCCCCGGCAGGCATCCTGTAGTATTGGAGAGAAAAGGTGTGTTTCTTCAATAGGCATGCGAGGTCGTTGCTGCAGGAACAGACAGGAAATGAGAATAAGGATTTGACTAACCTCTGATGTAGATTTCTCAAGCCCTTTAACACATTCAGGACACAGAGCTCCTGCAGGTTATCTCAAAGTGCATCGTTTAAAACAAAACCTGTTTAAGCCAATAGGGGTTAAGTGGGGCTTATTTCTTTGGGCCAGCACGTATAAGTACCCAGTCCCCTCCTCCGTTTGTGTGTGGGTGTGTATCTGTGTGTTCACATATGGGAGTGCGTGTTTGCATGTGTACATGCTCGTGTGTGCACATGCACACACATGTAGGCAGCCTCTCTTAACTGGAGGTCAGTTTCCAAGCTCCCTCAGCCCTCTTGATCCTGGGGAGTGTATAGGAAAGATTTCTGAGGGCCTCTGGAAGGGAAGTCTCACACAGTAGCTGGACTCAAGCCACGTGCTCTCCTTCTTTTAGCAGACTTTCATCTGATCCTTATTGATTTTTATTTACCATGCAATTCCTATTAAGTGTTTTTCCTCAGCTCTCCAATCCATAGTGATTAAACACCTCGAGGGAGCCTTATCGCCATTGTTTCTCTTCACATCTCCAACTTTGCTTCTTATTTCTCAAAAGAGGGAGCTTGTCCTGGGTGATCCTATAGCATTGAGTTTATTGCAACTAGAAGGTGAGAAGGGTTGCTTTTCAAGGCAGGTACAACAATGGCAAGAGAAACAAGAACTAAAGCTTAGGAAGGGAGGGGACACAAACATTAACACAGGGAGAGAGCTGTCACCCTACAGGGTGGTAATGGGGACCTGAGACATTAATCAAAGGCTACGTGTAGGTCAGTATGTTTAGTTTAAGATGCCAGGATAATAGGTAATTATTGTAATTTAGAAAGATTTTTTTTTTTTTTAAGATTTTATTGGGGAATCGGAGAAGGGGAACAGACAAGTTGCTGTCCTTTTGTTCTTCAGTCCAGTTGTGGAGGATGTCGCTTCACTGGCCAATTGTTGGTATTATCCTTGTGCTCTTCCCGGGAGAGGCAGTCGCTCGCCAGCCATTGGACAGCCGCTCACGGCAGCTCACAGCCACTCATGCTGGCTGCCAGCCACTCATTGTAGCTCACGGCGGCCCACTGCAGCAGAGGCTACAGCCTACACCGTTGCCGGCAACTCATGGCAGCCCAGCTCCAGGTCGCGCTGTTGTTCACCATCTTAACTGTAGAGGGTGCAGCATCACTGGCCCTCATGTGGGATCTGAACCGGGGCCCTGCTGCTCAGAGCTGGCATCCCAAGCCAACTCTTAACCAACGTGCCACTTGGCCAGCCCCTTAGAAAGATTTTTTTATCTGAAATTGTCAACATTTAAAAGTTCCATTGCTAGAAATAGGAAGCTTTATTATCAAGAAAAAGCCTATCTTTGGAGCAAGTTGTCGCTTGATGTTCCTGAGGACCTGAGACACTTCCAGGGCAGGTGCAGAGCAGATGAGCAAGGTACCTTGGTGCTGATGCCCAACCCTGTGTCTCTGTGGCACTCTGCACAACTTCAATGGGGAAATGAAGAGAACCTTCTCTTCCAGTCAAGCAGAAAATGCAATTGCCAGGCCGTTGTCCCCATCATTAGCAAAAGAGTTCCTGTGTGGCAGGCATAACACCCCATGAGGTAGGCATGATTGCCCACTGAGCAGAGAGAAAAACTGAGGATCACAAAGCTAAGTAACTTGCCTAAGGTGACACAACCACCAAAGCACATCACTGGGCTTCTCACTCAGCTTTTTCTGTTTAAAGGTTCTTGCTGGCACCATCAAGCCAACCTTTGGCTCCCACACAGATGAGTCAACTGAGGCACATGTAGCTAAATGGTCTTGAACAAGTTGCAGAAGATGACCAGAACAAATATTTCATTCTCAGTTCGCTGGCCTTCTACTAAACCATACTTCATCTCTATAGAAATTACATATAAGATCTGACTATTAAGTTTGCAAAGTTGTTGCAACGATGTTGCTAACATTTTTTTATATTAGAGGGATTATTCGTTATGAATTTGTACCAACTGGACAAACAGTTAACCAAGTTTACTATTTAGAAGTGCTGAAAAGGCTGTGTGAAAAAGTTAGATGACCTGAATTTTTCAACAATTCATGGCTTTTGCATCATGACAATGCACCAGCTCACACCGCACTGTCTGTGAGGGAGTTTTAGCCAGTAAACAAATAACTGTATTGGAACACACTCCCTAAGCACCTGATCTGACCCCCAGTGACTTCTTTCTTTACCCGAAGATAAAGGAAATATTGAAAGGGAGACATTTTGATGACATTCAGGACATCAAGAGTAATAAGATGACAGCTCTGATGGCCATTCCAGAAAAATAGTTCCAAAATTGCTTTGAAGGGTGGACTAGGCACTGGTGTCAGTGCATAGCTTCCCAAGGGGAGTACTTTGAAGGTGTCCACAGTGATATTCAGCAATGAGGTACTAGCACTTTTTCTAGGATGAGTTCGTGAACTTAATTGTTCAACCTTATATGAAAACCTAGGTTGTTTATGAAAGGATCATAATGTATATTCTGTTTTGTAGCCAGCTTATTTCACTTAGAAATATTGGGACCATCTTTCTTTGTCATTAAGTTTTCCACAATGTCATTTTCTTTGACTGCATGATAACTTATTGAATGAATGTATCATTGCCTATGTTTATTTAGTTTAATAACTTACCTAAAGTGTTTTTGTTGAAGGCCCCAGAAGCCCAGCCAGATGATTGGAGGTCTTTCAATATCACCTCCCAAAACAATGTCCTCGGGCCCTGCCCTCCCTCCTGTTAGGACTACATAGTAAATGAAAGCTACAGGCCCAATCCTTTCGGGTCCTAACACCATATGAGATAACATGTGCAGAGCCTCTGAAATAAGCACGGGGCTGTGGTCAGTGCTTATTACATGGTTATCCCCCCTCCTCTCATTCATGCAGTAAACAGCCCTGGTGGAATACTGCACCTCTGGCTCCCACGGATCACTCGGAACTGGGTGCTGGAGCGTTCTAACCTTCCTTACAGAAGTGAGACGCCTGAAGCTCAAGCTGCAGTGACTTACCCAAGATCACCAACAGAGGGTCCCAACACTGGATTCTAAACCCAGACTTGTAGGTTCTGAGTTTACTAGAATTTCTATTGTAATGTGATGCTGTGTGGGGAAAAAAAGGAAGAGGAAGGAAGGAAGGAAGGAAGGAAGGAAGGAAGGAAGGAAGGAAGGAAGGAAGGAAGGAAGGAAGCAGTGGCAACAGGTTGGCTAGGGAGGCCTTACCAGCCCTTCCAGAGTCTCCTTAGTATCTCCAAGATGACCCAGATAAGTATGCAGTCTAAGCACACACTGTTTGCTTATTGTGAAAATTCAGCATCAAGGCAAGTCCCCGCTTGCCTCCCCCTAGTCCCTAATCCCATCCCACATAGGAAATTGGGAGCTGCCTTGCCCTGTAACTTGGTGAACTAGGTCGATGTGATGGGGAAGGTAAAAATGCACACACTGTTCTAATATTGCTGGTGGTTAATGATGCCTTGGATGAGGGTCAGGTGTTAAAAAGCTACATTGATTTTTTTTTTTAGGACGCCAGCATAACATTCCCTTCACTCCCATAGTCAGCTTACCTCTATAAAGGGTCTCCATAAGGAGAAACAGGTGCTTAGAAGAACACATAAAATTGGACAATTAAGTTCATGAACTCATCCTAGAAAAAGTGCTACATACCTCATTGCTGAATATCACTACGGGCACCTTTGAAGTACTCCCCTTGTGATGCTATGCACCAACGCCAGCGCCTAGTCCATCATTCAAAGCAATTTTGGAACTCTTTTTCTGGCGTGGCCATCAGAGCTGTTGTTGTATTACCCTTGATGCCCTGAATGTCATCAAAATGTCATCCTTTCAATATTTCCTTTATCCTTGGGTAAAGAAAGAAGTCATCGGAGGCCAGATCAGGTGAGTAGGGAAGGTGTTCTAAATACAGTTATTTGTTTACTGGCTAAAAACTCCCTCACAGACAGTGCGGTGTGAGCTAGTGCATTGTCATGATGCAAGAGCCATGAATTACTGGTGAAAAGTTCAGGTCTACTAACTTTTACACACAGTCTTTTCAGTGCTTCCAAATATTAAACATGGTTTACTGTTGGTCCAGTTGGTACAAATGTATAATGAATAATCCCTCTGATATCAAAAAAGTTTAGCAACGTCATTGCAACAAGTTCGCGAACTTAATTGTCTGACCTCATATCATTTGCGGCAGCAGGAGACCCCAAGGAAAAGCATTCTTCCCGTGAAATATTTCTTGATTCCAGAACAAGAGTCACAATCCTTGCAAAACAGTAAACTGTCAAACAACTTTTATTTGGCATCTGATTTATTGTGTTTTTTTTTTCATCCATTCAATTAATCAACATGCGTTTATTGAGCAGCTTTCTAGGCCCTGGAAATATCACATTGATTCACAAGGTCCCTGCCCTTAAGAAGTTTGCAGTCTAGTGGGGGAAGAGTTGCTCTGAAACTCAGGGGCATAGGTTGTGGTCTGTCCAGCCATGGTGGGCTGTCACATCACTCCACCAAACTAAGAGAAGCCGGGCTCCCTTGGGCCTGGTACCCTAGCACACAGGACCCATGCTGAGCTAGGGCTCCACTGCAAAGGCAGAAGGATAGGATCACTCACACAGTGCATCACAGATAGAGAAGAACAGGTGGTCTATCCTTTGCAAGGCTTTATAAACTCCTGCAAGGTCATTCTAAAATAAACAAATGAGCCACGTCTAGGGGCTTACTAATGAGTCACACCTGAAATGTTCACTTTTCTGCTTTTGTGCTAGTTTTTAGGTTGTGCTCTCTACCCATTATCCTGAGTTAAAAAAATTTTTGGTCCTTCCTTCTCTTCCACCCCACCCTAAACAGTAGTTCTTTTAAATTTCCCCTTCATCCAATTTTCTTTCACTATCTCACTCTCATCTAAGCTCAGTAGTGGCACAGCAAGCAATTTCAATCTGTGTCCCAGCTCCATCAAGTCTGGGGATAAGACAGGAAGAAAGAAGAGGAGAGGGAAGTAACAGCCACTGAAGCATCTCCTTTGTGAAAGCCAAGGTCATGTTGAGTGTGATAACTGCAGCCCCAGATCCCTATTCCTGAAATCCAAGAATCTGACAAACCAAGGTTTTTCTGAACTTTGTAGCGAATTCCCTGGCTGGTAAAACTGGGCCTGAACTGACATGAGTCTATTTATAGTCTTGTATTTATTATACTTAGCATGAATATTCATATATTCCATTAAAGAAATATTAATGTATTTAATTAGGAGATGCTGCCACATACCCTGTTGAGGGTGTTATGTAATTTATGGAAAATGCCCCATATTACCTTTCTAAAATTCAAAAAATTCTGAATTCTTAAACACATTGGTTTCATGGATATCTTTTAAGGGGTTATGGAACTGTATATTTCAGTCTGTCTTACAATCTCATCTTTATCTTCTATAGAAACCATTTTTCATTAATACTCTTGAGAGTACAAAGCAGAAGCTTTTCTAAAACTGTTTTTGGCTTTTTCACCACATACACTTTCTCCCACATATCCTAAACTAGCTTTTATTTCATGGGTACTATGCTTAGAACTTTGGGTTTTGTTTTGTTTATTTTTTTGTAATTAAAAAAAAAAGTCCTTATTGTTTTTTTTGTTGTTATTTAGCAGCTTTATTCAGGCATAATTTATGTATCATAAAATGCACTTGATTTGAGTCTTCAATGCAATGACTTTTAGTAAATTTATAGAGTTGTGTGACCATCATCACAATCTAATTGTGGAACATTTTCATCACCCCAGAAAGAAATCTCGCATCCATTTGTACTCTCCATTCCCACCCCCAGAAAACAACTAATATATAAGCTTTCTGTCTACATTTTTGAGACCATACTATATGCCAGCCACAGTACACACAATCCTTCCGAGAAAACTGAGGCTGGAGTTACTAGGAAAGAGTGAAGCTGGGGTTTGATGCAGGTCCTCCTGACTCTGGAGTTCATGATCTTTCCAAGGGCTGCCAGAGGAGGTCAGGACTGGCCTCTCACGGGACAGGATCAGAGATGACGGTAGCCCAGACGTGGATGTTGGAGAAAGGAGTGGTCAGCAGGGTCATGAACCGGATGACCTTTAGGCTCCAGCCAGTTCTGAACTTCCCTGAATCTATAAATCCATAAAATGCTTCCAACTAAGCCAGGGACTTACTTTAATGAATAGATAAGAATGATATGTCATGAACAGACTAATTGCATATAAAAGGAACGCTTCTGAAGTGTGCGCTGTGTTCTCTTAAGCACTTTAACAGCCCCCCAGAGATGCTGTTTGCAGCCACAATTTGCATTATCAATGAAGAGGCGGTGCACCAAGCAAAGGGAAGCATCAGCCTTGCCCAGATTCAAAGCACTGCACATTCCAACATATTGATGTTCAAATTAATGAAGCCTTTTGATAGATTTATTCTCTCAGCTTTTTAAATCTGAGGTTGGTACTTCAGGTGTAATTGTCCTGGTATACTGGTGTTGCAGTTACATAAGGCTGGTTGATAGAATGAAATACCCTGTGCTACACTTGAGGAAACATCTATTATGTTGTTATTATTATTATTAAGAATTAATAATTTCCTCTGTGCTTTAAGAGAAGTCCATTATCACAGTCAGCCCAGTTTGTCTGCAGCCCTCCCCGCCCTCCTTTCTGCATCATACCCTTCTCTGTGGCACAGACTATTATTACCGGCTCCTCCCCTCCTCCCCAGATTTCAGGGATCCAATGTGTTCTTTCTGTACTCTCTACCCAAGCAAACCCCGGGCCTTGGGAAAGACTTAGAATCCGTCATCGACGCTTTCGTATAATATTTCGATCACTGAAATCCCCAAATAGAGATTCCAGGTCCATGGGTTTTAAATCTTGTGGCAATTTGGGCTTAAAGATCATTTGATCCCTGATCAAGATATTTCAGGGCACAGATAAGAGTTTTGTAATCTGTGGACTTTTCTGGATACTTCTAAAATTTTATTGCGTATGGTTAAAAGATGAACGGAGGCTTATTAAAAATGTTGAGTTTCCTTGAACAAAAATTGACTCAAATCGAGCAGCATTCCATCTGGTAGGAGAAGCTCCAAGGAGCTCTGCAAATTGAAAGATGTTTATAGGCAGAAGCGAGTGGGCAGAAGGAAGTTATACTGGGCAAAAAGGCAGGTTGGTTATTGCAAAGTTACTTTCTGTGAGGGCGTGGCTATTGTCTATCGGGTAGATCGCCTAACTAGTGCTGATCAGGCAATTCCTAGCGACTGGTTTAAGATTCTATTTCTCGGAACGCTGAAACTGTAATTAAGCCTCAGTTTGGTTATGTGGTGCTTAGCATAAGCAACTTCATTTTGGACCTGTTGTCTTGTTTTTAAGAATATGTTATAATTAACGTCTATATATCTTTTCGGTTGACACAGTTTTAAGCTATTTTCTATCACTTAATCATTTTGATCCTATGAAGATGATATTGTCAGTTGTTAATTGAGTTTATAAATTATTGATGTTATTATTAGCAAATGATAATAAGTAAGATAGGGTACACAATGCACTTAGTACTGAGCTTTCTAACTTACAGATTACATGCGATAAGTTAGCTATTGATGTGATTTTTTAAAATCTTCACCCTTACTTTTAGAGGCAAGGAAAATGAGGCTCAGAGATATTAAGGAACTTACCGAAGGCTCACAAAACTAGTAAGAGTGGAGTGGGGTGGATTGAAATTTCATGTCTATTTTCTCTGGGGCAAACCCCCCATAACAGCTTAAATAGCATGGCTCTTACTGGCTCTGTGACCTTGGGCAAGCCATGCTATTTATCAAACTATGCCACTGCCAATAAAATCACAGATCACAAAATCAAGGTTAAGGCTTGGAAACAAATTTCCCAGACATGGAATTCTTCACCTCTTCCTGGTGAACTAGAGAGAGGACACAGCTTTCCTTCTACAAATGGCAGCAATGTGGTTTTATTTAGGCTTAGACA
Organism: Hipposideros armiger; assembly: GCF_001890085.2. Classification (NCBI taxonomy): domain Eukaryota; kingdom Metazoa; phylum Chordata; class Mammalia; order Chiroptera; family Hipposideridae; genus Hipposideros; species Hipposideros armiger. The sequence goes on along the minus strand of NW_017731626.1, from coordinate 2,186,835 downwards.
TGTACACACTTGATATCCATTTTATGAGGAGTATTTTTCTGCTAGAAATAGTTTGTTATAAGTTAGTGCCCTGTTGGAGACAGATTTTTAAAATATGAACAACAAACTAGTAATATAGGACTTTCCCAAATGTTCTCTTACATCTGTGATCGCGTTATAATTCATCCCCTCCACTTCTCAACGCAGCACCATGATATGTCCCTGCACCTGAATGTTGATGTGAGCAAAAAAAGCGCATTCAAATGTTTCCATCTAAACATGTTTTCATATGAGAGCACTCATCTTGCTGAATAGTAAGATTGTCTGAAGATGTACTTTGGGGTGCCTGGGTCAGCATGATGAGGAGCCCCAGATTATGTTTCACTTTCAGTTTCCAGTGCAGCTGGAATTGGTCTATGACTGAATCAGTATCCTGAGAAACACGGTGGTAATGAGGTGGGAAGGAGAGTTGGGGGTGAGAATGGATGGTGGGAAATGTGCTCCCTCTGAAAAAAAGAGCTCTGCCAGGAAATCCCATAATGGTTGGAATGAGGCTCCTGCTAAACATTTGCTTAATACCCACCAATGCCTTTTTTGTTGTTGTTAGTTTTTCTATTTTGCTGACCTGTAAAATCCCTCTCGCCTCTTACCCTAATCCTTGGTTTTTTAAATTTATGCATATTTTAACATAGAATTTGATCATTGTTTCCTTTTCCCAAATAATATTGTTAAAATGACAAACACTGCCTAACATGGACAGGCTGTTTCCTCACTGACTATGCAGTGAGAGCGATTAAGCTGAGTCCATTACTCCTATAGGGCTGACCTCAGGGTCTTCCTACCTCATGGTGTCTAGCTCATGTGTATCATCTAGACCAGAAGTTGCAAAGCAAAAGGTCACGACCAAATCAAGCTCACAGACATGTTCTATTTGGTTGCACAATTGAAGAAAAGAAAAATTTAATGGTTGCCAACTTTAAAACAAATCTGGAGTGTTCACATAAAAATAACAAATAAGTTTCCAGCATCTTTTGACAAATCCAAAGCTCTGCATACTGGGCCCATCATTGCCCATAGTGATGTGAGGTACTGCTTATTTAGCTGTGTCCTTTGAGAAGGGGCATGTTCTCTCCAGGCTGCCCTGGTCCACCCCTCTTTCTGATGTCTTGAGAAAAGCTTGGCCCCTATAGGCATTTGAGATTACAGCAATAGAAGATTAGTCAATGGCTGCCAGCCTCCAAAAGCAAACACAAACCACCATCAAACATTACCACTTCTCATTATTTGTAATAAGAACACACAATGGTACATTAATATTTGGGAGAAGGTATACCTGGTCAGCCCACGCCTGGGCATGTGCATATTAATTTGTTTCTGTGATGGGGTGTCCACAGGGTGCTGTGTGGCCATGCCTTCTCCCTCCACGCCATGCCAGCAGGTCCTAGAGAGGGCAGAGGACAAATTTTGACAAGAGGCAGATCTAGCTCAGATTCTAGTTGGGCCATTCACTAATTACGTGGTGTGGCAAGTCATTTAACCTCTCCCAGTCCTCCATGAAACAGAGATGCTGTGTAGGTGAAATGAGCAAATGCTTGTTTGCGCTGACCTGACCCACGGCAACACTAAACACATGTTCCCCACTTCTGTTCTCTCCCTTCAAGCCAGTAACTAGATTGAGTTGGCACCCTCACTGAACTGACAGCCAAACCGGTCAAAATGATTGCTGGAAAACACACAGAACCCTCCAAGTGCAGAAGTGGTGGGCTGTGGAACTCCGTTTAATACAGAAAGCCTCTTCTGGGACGGTGTGGGCGTCCTGGAGGTTCGGGTGGCCCCAAGTTGGCAGAACCTCTCAATGGTGTATCTTCCCTCGGGATGGATGGGCTATGTCCTTTGTCATAGTTGTTGCTAAACTGCAATTACTTAAAAAGGAAGTATGGAGCCTGCGAATTTGAGATCAGATTTCAGAGTGGAGCCCAAAGGCTTCCCGTTAAGTGTGAACACTGTATGAGAAATAACAATAGGGAGTGAGATCTGCTAAAAGTGTTATACATGAATTTACATTCAATAAAAAAAAACCCTCCCGGCTATAATTATCACATTTTTGCTAATATTGAGATTCTAGATGTCAGACTTACTATTTGAGTAAACTAATTAAAGAATGTTTTTTCCTAGCCTTGACAAACAATCTTTTTCATAGAAAGTTTTCAAATGCGTTTCTGGAGGGGGCTAGAGGAGGGCCGGAAACTGCCTGATCTACGTGACTGATCAACCCCAGGAGCATCTCACCTCTGCTTTTCCTTTTTTCCATCCTTTTCTACCTCCCCCGTTCCCAGCTCTGTTTTGTGTTCTTTTGTTAAGGGCACTATTTCCAGACAGCGTTAACGTGTCCTTTTTTATGCGTTGGCCAAATAGTTCTAGGTGGAATTGCCTCTTAAGGTTTCCTCTTTGGCTGTGGCACATTCAGACTCAAATTGTTGTGCTCAGTAGGGCCATTGTCACATTATAGCTGGGAAAATGCTTCATCATGTGCTATAGAACAAGATGGAATCTTCCCTAAGGAGCTCAGGGATCAAAGCAGAGGAAAAAGATTAATTTTTATGCATCAAGTCATTATAGAGGGAGAAGGAAACATTAAGATTGCCAGAGAGGAGATTTTCTCATCTAATATCGACACAGAGGATGTCAGGAGGACTTTGGCTCTGTTCTCAGATTTGTTTTTCCCGTTTAAGTGCTCAGAGCTAGGTCGTCAGCTTGTTTACACGTATTTCAGGTTTTATAAAGGACCTCCCTTAAAAAAAGATATCATTTTTACAGCATTTAGGTACATCTAAAAATATTTTGATTGTTTTTATTCCATAAAAATGATAGCTATATTTCAGACAATTTTGAAAATAAAAGACAGAAAAAAGAAAAGGCAAAGAAATCACGCTTGATCCTATTATCCTAATTCAGCAAGTCTAGTGATGTATTTCCTTTTCACCTTTTCAGAGATGCTACTCTTTAACCTGCTTGCAAACATATGTATGCAACTTTATATCCGGTTTCTTTTGTTCACCTAAGATTTTACTGTGCATTATTTTCCACACCCTTATATAGATTTTTCTCAAGCACATGCACCCAATTTATTGAGCACTTCTATTATTAGACATTTGGGTGACTTATTTTTTACTCTAAAAAATATATTTACACACCCGGATTTAGCCATATTTTTATTTATAATCTTAGAATAACTTCACCAAAGTGGAATTTCTGGATCAAAGGTTTAAATACTAAGATTTTGATGCAAATTGCAAAAATTATTTTCTAAAAGAATTATACTAGTGGAATGCCCTTTCACCATACTGAATGCCATTTTAGTTCATTTGTACTTTTTGAACTTTTAGAAAAATATTATTATTTTTATATCTGTCTTAAATTTTTTGATAAATCACAAAGCATCATATATGGCAGTAATTGTTCTTCTTACTAATAATTACCCTCAATAAATAAACATTGTAACATTTAATGACAAAACAGTAGTACCATAGAATGTTTGAGAACAGCATAGTGATTAAGTGTCTGGACGTGGAAGTCAAGATGCCTGGGCTCAAAGCTGGGCTCTACCACTTACCAGCTAAGTAATCTCAGGTCAGGATTTCTCAGCTTCGGCACTATTGACATTTGGGGCTGATAATTTTTTTTTTTTCCTGTGGGGAGCTGTTCTGTGCATCATAGGATTTTTAACAATGTTCCTGACCGCTATTGCCCCCTCTCCTCAATATGACAACCAAAAATGTCTTCCAATATTGCCAAATGTTCCTTGGGGGAAACACCTCCCCACCTTAAGAATCATTGCCTTAGGCAAATTACCAAACCTCTCAGTGCTCAATTTCTGTGTGTAAAATGGGGATAAAAGTAATACCTCAAGGAGTTATTGGGAGGACTAAGCAGATTTATCCCTGTAGGGCATGGAGCAGAGGGGCTGCCACATGCCAGGCACTCAGTCGATATCAGCTGTTATTAATATTGAATCCCTGAGGGCTGCTTTTAAGTAAAATGCTTGTTTGTTATTTTTACTATAAAATGATTGCCTAATTTGAAAACTTTAGGAAAGTATCAGAAGCTAATAAGGATCTCCTGTAACCCTAACAGCCAGAGACCACCCTATTAACAAGGTGTGTTTTCTTCTTAAGCATCTAGAAGAGTTCCTAACACATTACAGTTGCTTAGTAAATGTGTTGGATGAATATAAAATATGAGATCAAGTTATATATATAAATATATATGTATAAAATATATATATATATATATACAGAGAGAGAGAGAGAGAGAGAGAGAGAGGAGAGAGAGGGAGAGGGAGAGAGAGATTTGCATTCTGTTTTTCTCCTTTTCCACTGCATTATGGCTATTTGCCTGTGTGTTTGGAAATTTTTTGAAAAGATATTTAATAAATGCATAATATCAACTCTGCGTGCTCTCTAATTTAACTAATTATCGTGTAATTTAGGGCATGAACATGATGTTAGTTTTTTTATAGATAATATTTTTTCTAACTTTTTAATCACAAAAATTTTCAAACATATATAGAAGTTGAAAGAATGGTACAATATACACCCATATTTCAAACTTTTTAAAAACATTGTGCTGTATTTTCTGTGTGTGTGTATGTGTATCTACAATGATATAGACATGTGTATTGAGTATTTTTTATTGTTTTGTGGGACTACTTAAAAGTTAATTGCAAACATCATAACATTTCACTCATAAAGATTTCAGCATGCCTCTCCTAAGAATAAAGACATAACCACTTTTTAAATTTGTCTAACTGTTCCCTTGTAGTGTCATTTAACTTGTTCTTCCAGGCTCTGGATTTTTGTAAACTGGAAGGTAGATCTAAAGTCTTAATTAGATTTAAGTAAACAATTTTGGCAAGGGCACTTCATAGGGGATTGTGTCATCAGGAGGATATACCATCAGGCTGTCCCTTGATCAGTGATGTGAAGTTTGATTACTTGAATAAGGTGGTGACTGTTAGATTTCTTTACTTAGAGGTTATGTTTTTTCCTTTGCAATTAGTACATATTCTATGGGGTGCTACTTTGGTACCATATGACTATTCTATTCCCCAGCAACTTTTCACCTAATGGTTTTTAGCATCGTTGGTGATTTTTGCCTAAACCAATTATTTTATTGGGAGCTGTAAATTGTGATTTATCTAATTCCTATATTTAATAACTGCTATTCTTCTGGTAAGAAGAGTTTTCCCTCTACAAATGCAAGGTTAATGCTTACTTCTTATGTTCTTACTTCTTAAGTACTAATTTAAAGAGTGAGATAAATGACTTTTGTTTGTTTTCCCCTCTCTCTTTTATTTACTATTTTTTAATATGACCATAGACTGGTGGATTTTTCTTTGTGTTTTACAATCAATCAGAATCACTTCCTGACGCTGAAGTTGTCTAATGGACACCCCTCCAGGCTGACTTGAGTGTCTTCTGACATCCCTCTGGTAGTCCTTGGACATCTGTACTTTTTGGCTCAATGTGTTCCAGGCTTATTCTTACATTTCCTGTCTCAGCTCCAGAATCAGCCATTTCCCCCACAAGGAGGCTTGGATCCTTTTAGTCCTGACTGATATAAATAATCTTTTGATGAATACTTTTCTATATAAGATTTTTATCAAAATTGCTAGGCTTGAAATTATTTTGACAAAGATTGTAAACTTTTGAATGCCTTTAATATGCTTGCCAAATTGCTGTACAGCAGGTAGGAAGAACACATTCCCTCTCATGCTTGAGAATGCCTATTTCACTGCATTCACGCTGACATTAATTTTTTATATGATAAGTAACCCTTTATTACAAGTAGGACTGAACAGCTCAGTTTTATGGGTGTTTATAAGTTTATTAGTTTTCATGTATTTGCCCTTTTTCTATTGTGGTATATATTTGAAAGTTTAAAAGACATATCAAAGACTTTGTCTACCGTGCTTGTTGCAAGTAATTTTGCTAGAGTGTTTTCAATGTTTTTTTGACTGTCAGACTTTTTAAATTTTTTTTTTAACTTTATTGGGGAACAGTGTGTTTTTTCCAGGACCCATCAGCTCCAAGTCAAGTTGTTGTCCTTCAGTCTTAGTTGTGGAGGGTGCAGTTCAGCTCCAAGTCCAGTTGCCGTGTTCACTCTAGTTGTGGGGGGGAGGGGAGAGTGGGCTCAGCCCACCTTCCCATGTGGGAATCGAACCGACAACCTTGTTGTTAAGAGCACGCGCTGTAACCAACTGAGGCACCTGGCCACCCCAGACTTTTTTATTTTTAAGTGGTCAACTTTATGTAGCTCTTCTTTGGTGATTTCATTCATTTCTCTAGTGCATGGGCATTCCTTGCTCAATGTAAAAAAAAGTTAAATATTTCTGTATATTTTCTTCCCATTTAAAAATTTAAGTAAAATTAAGTTTTTAGTATTTACACTTAGTTTTCAAACCATGTGGAATAATATACTTATGGCTATAATTTGAGGTGAAGATCAAACTTAATTTTTTTTCCCCTAAAAGCCAATTTTCCTCATGGAGGAATAATCCATCATTTCCTCACTGGTATGTGAGAATGTTATGATGGTGCCAAAAAATGTATACACATTTTTAAGAAAGGAAAAAACTGTATTAAAATTACGCTGATGTTAACCACTTTGAGCACCTCTTGTAATTGCAGAAGTAAAACGTGACTTGTATTCATCTTTTGTTATTGGTATATATTATTACAATCTTAACACAGTTTTTTCCTTTGTTAATATGTGTATACGTTTTTTGGAACCCTCTGTATATATAGATATCAATCCATATTTATCTGTCAATTTCTGCACCAGTACCATACAATTTTAATATAGAAGCTTTCAAATACATTTTAATGTACAGGACACTTCTCTTAACTCATACTTTTTTCAAGATAAACTTTAGAATAATTTTGTCATTTTCAGAAAAGATTTTATTGCACTTAAAGATACAATTTCTCATTTTCTCGATGAGAATTAGGGATTTTATAATAACACTAAAAATTGCTTTGGAATGAGGTAACATACAATAACATGAAAGCATTTGAAGTTGTGATGGGCCTCAGAGACAGTGCTGCACGGTCAGTTTAATTGGGCTTAGTAGCATTTAGGTTTTAAAAGACTCTTGAGGTAAAGACAAACATCCCCTTTTCATGGCATAAAAAGATCAGCATGGTTACTGCAACCGTTGTTTCTAATTAAAAAATTGAGACACATGGTTTGATAAGTGGAATGATATTTGTGGAAGTGGAGGGAAATGATATTTTAAGTCTGAGCTTTCCTGGAAACTTTGAGATCTGTATAACTGTTGGTCATGCAGCCACCAGATTCAGTCATCCTGTTTGGGGCTATGCATTCCGATCCAAGTAGTGTTTACTTTCTTTTTAATAGAGGTTCAGCTCTCCAAAATATAATTGACATGGAGAAAGCCATCGTGAGCTAAGTCTGTGACTATCAAGATAGGTAGTAATTCAGATCCTTACAGTGTAATACAGTGGGGAAAAGCATGTTCTTATGCATCAGACAGACATTGGTTTGGATCTTTATTCTGCCTCTTCCCAGCAGAGTAACCTTGGATAATAACAGAGTTGAGAAGGTTAAATGAGATGCAGTAAGTAAAGTACTCAGCAGTACCCTGCATATAATAAACATTTAATCATATCAGCTATATTATCCCTAAAGCCAATACAACGACTCCTGCTGCTATTATTATTGTTGTTGTTTTAGTTATTGTTCAGGATTGAGATGACTGAGAGCTCCTTGAGCAACTTAGCTCTGTTGTATTTCCATATGGAGTCTCAGTTGTAGTCAGCTCAGAGATTCTACTGACTGCTCTGCAGCCCTGATAGGTGGTGTTTTCTGTAATGAGAGGTCAATACCAACTACCCATGCCCTCTGTGGGAGGAAGCCCAGTGCCAGCACAATGCCCATAAAAGTCAAAGGAGGGGAAAGTGACATCACTTCAGAATTATAAGAAAATAATAATAATAATAATAATAATAATAATAATAATAACCCCAAGAATTCCATCCATTTTTAGACTCCCCTAGAAGGCACACTTGCCATCTAGGACTAAATGTAGCTGAAGTCAAAGCCTTAACTTACGTATTTGCTTAGCATAAGTAGTGTATCTTATGTTCTTTTCTTGGCATGAAAAGGTAATGTTCCTATTCTTTCTCTTAAAAGGAAATTAGTTCTGATTACCATCCTTATAACACAGCCCTGACAACAGAGGACAGCCTTATAAAGATTCAGCCTCTAATTTAAATTTGACATTATAGAGCTGTCTGGGCATTTGGATAATTCCTTCAGACATCTCAAAGTGGTGTGTATAGGGTCATTAATCAGCAGCTCAATATTTTATTCATATACTGGCTGGGATAAAGCAGGAGGAAGACTGAAATCAAGATGAGGAAAGAATTATTAGTAACATATTGCATCAAAATAATCAGGTTTTCAAATGAGCAAGGAAAGTTAACAAAAAGAGTTAGCGTGGCCAAGACCTTAGGCTTCCTAAGAAAAAGCGATTACAGATCCAATTAGTGAAAAACACTAAGTTATAACCCAAGTAATAGAGAGGTTCCTATTTCTAGATCAGGGTAAATCCATACACTGATTAGAATAAGGTGGTTAAAGTCTCTGTAAGGCGCTATGGATATCCTGAGATGCCTGGTAGGTCCACTGGAATCTCTGTCCTCTCCTTTCCCGTCCCACTGTCAGTGCCTTTGTTCAAGTCTTAATTATTTCTTGTCTCCTTTTGGACAAGCACCTCCACACTAGTCTCTTTTCCTCTTGGCTTCCTCATACCACTTCCTTCCCTCCTTACCGCAAGGACTATCTTTCTAAAACTCAAAGCAGGCTCTGTCTCCTCTACCTAAAATTCTCCTGTGCCTTTTCATTGCTTAAGATTTTTTCACATATGTTTTACCTCAGTAAAAAAAATGAGAATGAAGTAGTCATGTTGAGAGGGTCTGGGGAACATCCAAGCAGCAGGAACTCCAAGTTTTGATTGTGAGAGGAACTCATGTGATTATGTCGAGGGGCAGGAAAGGGCCACTGTAGCTGAGTGTAGTGAACAAAGGGAGGGACAGACAGAGGAGGGCAAAGTGGTAGGCAGGGTACATGGGAGAGAGTGTGTATTTCATTCTAAGTGAATGAGACCCCGTTGGAAGGTTTTAAGCAGGGAAAATGTCATATCATTTGATTGATGCTTTAGAAAGATCCTCTAATGTTAAAAGAGAACATTTACTGTTTAAAAGATAACACGTAACTTCATGGAAGAAGAACTATAGGGAGCAAAAATGAGGCAGGAAGACAAGTTAGGAGGCTGCTGCAGGGCTCCAAGTGAGAGCTGATGGTAGCCTACATGAGCACTGGAGCCAATGAAAATAAGTGCTGTGTGAAGGGCAGGGAAAGAGTATATCCTTTCATTAATCTGGCCAGATTCTACTTGAAGAGATAGAAAAGGTTGGTGGGGTCAATTCTAGGATAAGAGGGTCCTAATATCCAAACCAAGAGGGGTGTTTCTCCAAGGAACTTTGAGTTATAGAGCTGAGAAGGAGGCCTAACATCATTGATGGGAGGAGTTATTGTGCTATGTGTCAGCTCCAAAGAGTAAAGAGAGAACAAGACCAGGGAACAAAGAGCCAAATTGGGAGTTGGAGGCTGGGAGGAGGGACTCAGTCATGTGTAAGAAATTGGTCTATGAGAGTGGATCAGAACCAAGTTCAGGGAGGAGGAGCAGGGGAACAATGAGTTAGCTCCATGATACAAGCTACAGGGCAGTTCTGATAGGCTAAAAAAAAGTCATGCATCCTGGCAAAACTGATGACCAGTACTGTCTTCTCGTAGGTCCTTAACTAACACACTCTCCAGGAGTCTTCCTCATGACATAGATTTTATCTTAGGACCTCACTTGCTACTTTTTTTTTTCACATGGGAGAATACCACAGAAATGATTTTAAATATCTTTTTGATTTACATTTGAACATAGAATGTGTCTACTGCCCTGGACACACAAGGACTACAGCAGAAAGAGGAATCCATAGTTTGAAGTCCTGACTCAGGGGCAGTCGAGTCTTCTGAGTCCCTCTGTCCCTGTTTAGCTCCTCCTTGTCCACCGCTCCGTGTTGAGGACAGACAGCACTACCTCTGCCAACTTACAGAAGCTCTCCCCTCTTTCAGGCAATCAGAGGACGCCAAACAAAGATGGAGTCTCAGGCAGAATCCCACGGAGGGGACCTTCTGCCTGATACTCTGGAATGTGAGTTACCCCTCAGAGCTCTCCCCGTCTGCAGCAGGAGAGCTGAAGCTTTCATACCCTTCTGTCTATCAGTTGGTGGTTAAGAGCTGCCCAGCAGAGCCTGGACGGTGCTAGCTCTCAGGTGTGGAGCAAAGCAGGCTGAGGGCAGTCTTCTCAGGACAGATGTTGGTGTTAGCTGATGGAATCTGAGGCACTCTGGTCAGAGAAACAGTATTTCCTACTACCATGGGCTTCTGCTTAATATTTTGAGTCAAGCAGTTCTGCTAAAAAACAAAACAAAACAAAAAAACACATAGTGTAAAAACCACTATAGCAGGCAGAGGACTAAAACATGTTTTGGTTTAAATACTTCCTTTGCACCTTCTGCAAGGGGAAAGTTATATCTTCAAGCAGAGTTGGTGATCCTGTTAACCAACAACTCAGATAAACAGGTTGATCCTGTACAAGGAAAAGTCACTGTGGATATCATCCACTGAGGACAATTAAGAGTTGACTATATAAATTAACACGTGATCCTATATAAATTAAAACACATTTTTTTAAGCAGAGAAGCCCCATTGTAACTATTCCTGGTGGGATGTTTCACATGTGCCTTTTTCTTTATTTCTCTCTGAGGAAACAGAAGGTACTGGCAGAAATTAAGCCTGGAAAGTAGTTCTTCATAGAATAGACAGGCCCTACCTTGGAGATAAACTTCCTTGGCCGTGAACACCTAAATATCCCCATTTCATTCTGTCCCCCATTCTCCGTTTCATTAGATAGTTTCCACTATCCATGGGTGTCCAGGCAACAAAAACCTATAGCTTGTGAACATTCATTCATCTAACAAAGGCACAAGATCAGGTCCCAGCATGAGCAGAGGCAAGACTTTGCTCTCTAGCCACTGACTCTCGCTGCCCAGGAACATGTCTGTCTAAATCAGCATTTGTTCTTCTAGTCTGTTTGGTATTTGGATTTCATTTTAAAAGACATCTATGAGTATGGCTGCATTAAGGTATTTTGTGATGGATAAAACAAGCACCCAAAGAGGAACAGTGTCCATTGGCCAGGCCTGAATAATAGTCCCCACACTTACAATATAGATTAACTATCACAGACCTCTTTCTTTGTTTTCTTTTCAACCAAGCTGCCTTCCTACCTCAATGCAGTGATGGTCCTGCTATACAGACCTGCTGTAAGAAAAATGCGCTATGAAATATTGACTTTCCATTTTATTTGCAGATTTCCTGCTGAAGGATCTCTGTGGGCGCTGGGTGATTTAGGTAGCTGACATATCATCCAGATCCTCTGCTAGAAATGATTAGCAAAGCTGGATCACACCTTCTGCTGAGATTTCTCTCTCACCCATAATTTGATATAAGAGCTCATTTTTATTTCAGGTGCCTGAGCAAATGGAACCTAATTTCGTAAAGGTGACTGGATACGTCTGGGTGTAATTGCAAAATGAGTTTAACCAGGAAGATACAATAATGTTATACATAGACATCATAGTTTCTACAAACAAGGAGATAGGGAGATTAATTGGGACTCACACATCTTAGAATGACAAAATGCAGCTGCCGTCGACATCTGCAGAGCCAGATGTTGGTGCTCGAATTTGACATCTCTTGCTATGCATGGAGAGCGATGTCTGTTCACTTCTGATGGAATAAGGGCAAAGTCAGCATATGTGTGCAACAAGCACTAAAGCATTGATTCAAGAGCAAAAGAGAAGTGATTTAACTGAAATGCATGGCTTTTTTTTTCTCTCAAAATAAGATACAACTTAATCTATACTATAGCTAAAATCCATCCAGGTGTATTGGGGCATCCTGCCTCATTTGCTCCCCATACCACTCCCCCATACTGGAAACAACCTCTTCTTCCTTCGCACCTCCACACCACTGTGCTTTTGATAGCTTTATGTCCACGGCTGAAAACTCAGAGAGCATTGAATGCTTAAGTCTTCATGAATTTCATCATAATACCACCTGTAGTGTCTAGAGGCTTTTTCATGTACAAAGCACTTTCAGATAGATTTCCACATTTGGCTCTCACAGGACCTTTATGAGGCTGCTTGTGTTGTCCTCCCGTTGTGCAGATGAGGAAACAGACTCAGGGTGGGTTTGACGAGCTAGGTGACTTGCCTTCGGTCCATGAGAAAATGGCAGAGCCGGGGTGAGGACCCAGGGCTCCAACAAACCAGGCTGCCCTCCCCCCTCACACCTGGGTATGGCATTTGCTTTTATTACCTGGTACATCAACATGTTGCTTTGTAATTCCCCCAGGGACCTGTATGAAGACGCAGGAGCAATGAAATAAAAATAGCATATTTGATATTTTCATTCCTCGGCACCCCCTCATCTTGTGGAGGATTGGTCTTCTTTCAAGTCTTTTGCATGGAAATGGCTTCCCTTAATATGGCAGAAGAGACAATTGCCTACATGGAAAAGTTTTACACAGGCATCAGAAGGACCCTTCTGTTTAAAACTATCCCCCATCCAAAGGCTGTTGCTTGGAAGTCCACCATTTTTTTAGGTACCTCACTCTCTTCTGACCTCATTCAAAATGCACATGTCCCTTGGCAAAGTGACACATTGATTTAATTAATGCTAAGGTGTTACTGATTCACTCAGTTCAATGGCATACCTAGGACAGAGAGACCTAGGACAGCCTGGGGAGAATCCGGAGCGCTAAAAACGGAGGAGGAGGGGCAGTGAAGAATCATGAACACCAGTGTTTCTAAAAAGATTCTAGTTGGCAGTTTTTGGGAACCCAGGAGCCTCTATTCCATTACATCTCCATGCTGGAGGTGTGAGACTCCTTCCCTACCTGTGAGGCTACTGGCAGGAGGCCTGGGATCCCTTGGCCTTGAGCTCCAAGGTCTCCTGCTGGTTCAGCTTGGGCTGCCAGCACATTTCACCTGGGCTGCTTTCAGCAGGGCCAGGGGCACAGGTGGAACAGACCACTACAGGGCACTGCACTCTAACCAGCATGTGGAGGGTGACTTCCAGAGTTTTCTGGCTGTGGAAGCCAGAGATGGCATCCTCCTTTTTGTGTCTGATAAATCCCTGGGCTGCTCTTAGCACAACGACTCATCTGATCATTATGGTAACAGAGCATAGAAACAGGAACTTTCAGGGAAGTCCTTTCTCTTATGCTGGGAGAGAAAAGGTCCTGGTAATAAGGAAGCCCCGGGATTAAGGTTTAAATTGATATCTGCAGCCTACCCTGTTCTGTTGTGGATTGCTGCCCTAAAGTGGAGGAATCTTTTGACCCCCCCCCCCTTTTTTTTTTATTCACTAACCAACCTGGTAATGTTGTCTTGTGCCATTTTTAGTTTCAAAACAGCATTTTTAACCGAGAGCAGTGTGTGTGAGGGGCAAGTGGTTTCAAAATAAAAGGTGAGAACCCCTGGGAAATTGCCTTCCACACTTCACATCCCACGTTGAGAATGTTTCTGGCCCCTCATGTCACTTAGAGCCAAGCTTGTCCAGGTGAGTTCAGTTGACCTAAATTGCCAGGACTTGACTAGTCAAGGGGGTGGTGCATGCCTCTCTGGCTTCCTTCATTGTCTGCTGTGGGCATGCACAGGCCCTACCTGTGCCTCATTCCTGTGGATTTAGAAATTGTTATCTCCAGAGTTTACTTCCGTCAGAGAGAGAGGGAGGGAGAGAAGGAGGGAGGAAGGAAAGGAGGAAGTAACTCTCCTTGCAGAAGCATTTACAGACATGCTAGAAACATGCAGCATCATTGTAGAGATATCAAACCTTCCTCCCCCAAACTGGAATTGCTCCTGACCCTGACCTACCTATCTATGATTCCCAAGTTAGAGAATGGCAAGAATTCTAAAGCAGTCACCTCAATTCTTCAAACCCTCAGAACTACCCTGTTTGAGAGAAATCTGAATATAGAGGCAAATGGTATTGGGCAGAGAGAGACCATGTTTTCTGTACGAGTAGTTGGAGCTTATTATCATGAAACAGTGTGTATGAAATTGTATGTCCTGTGAAAATTCAGGAAGCATGGACCATAACTGTGGAATGTGATTCAGTATATGAAAAAAAAAAAGTTCAATGTACTAATTAGCAAGCCTTCTAAATACATTGTACAGGTATAATTCCTTTTGTGGTGATAAAACCTAATACGAAAAGCAAATCCATTTTAGTCTGACTTTGAAATTTTGAACACTTTCATCCAAGCCACCAACGTCCACTCCAGTAGAAGTGAAATGTTGGATGATAATGAAAATACTAATAATAAACAGCTATGATGTATTGACTGTTTTCTGTGTGCTGAGCTGAGCTCTACGCTCAGAGCTTTTCATGCATATCTCATTGAATCTTCAGAACAACCCTATATGGTGTTTTCTCCTGTTCATCCTTTTTTTTCTTTTTAAGATTTTATTGGGGAATTGGGGAAGGGGAAGAGTGTTGGGGAAGGGGAACAGCCAAATTGTCCTTCAATCTTAGTTGTGGAGGGCGCAGCTAGCTCAGCCCCAAGTCCAGTCATCATCCGGCTGCCTCTTGGCAGCTTGTGGCCGCTCAGCTCAAGGTGCTGTGTTCAATCTTAGTTGCCGGTGGGCATAGCCCACCATCGCATGCGGGAGTCGAACCGGAAACCTTGTTGCTAAGAGTACACACTCTAACCACTGAGCCATTCGGCCACCCATGGGCAACTCAGGGCAGCTCAGCTCAAGGTGCCATGTTCAATCTTAGTTGTGGGTGGGCATAGCCCACCATCCCATGCGGGAGTCGAAACTGGCAACCTTGTTGTTAGGAGCACATGCTCTCAGCAGCTGAGCCATCCTGCCACCTGTTGGCAGCGCAGTGGCAGCTCAGCTCAGGTGCAGCTCACTGGCCTATGTGGGAATCGAACTGGTGACCCTGTTGCTCAGAGTTCACGCTCTTAGCCAACTGAGCCACTCAGCCATCCCCATCCTTTTTTTAATTGTGAGAGATAATGTTGGTTTATAGGTGAGGGAAATGGAGTTTGGGGACATTAAAGAACTTGCCCATAGTGTCACAGCTAGTACACGGCAGTACCAGGAGTCATCTGGGTGTGTCTGGGTTAAGTCTGGGCACCTAACCACTAAACTCAGCTCTCTCAAAAACAGCTTCTGGTACAATAACTAGGACAGAAGAAGAAATGTATTTCTTTTTCATGTATGGGATGGATCCCAAGAAGAGTGATAGCCTCCCACTAGAATTCAGCCAAGACTTTCATGGCAAATATTGAAACAATGAGTGTGAAATTTGTTCAGTATTCCAAAAGCAGGCCTCCCAGTGAAGTCACTGTTCAAATATCTTCCTCCAAATTAATTGAAAGCTCTGTGAAAGAAAGCCATTTTGCTCTCACTGTTTCTCTTGGCAGCCCCAAGTGTGTTGGCCAAGTAGATAGCCCGTTGAGGAAATTGCATGGGGCTGAGAATAACAGAATGTTTCTGGGACTCTCAAGGGTGCCGACTCCTCTCAAAACAGGCAAAAATTATTCTTGGTTCATAGCTCAGCTTCAGTACTGCAAAGTCTAAGGGAAATTCGCCCTGCCTGGACTGCCCTGCATGGCTGAATGGAGCCCAACATTGGGCTCCCTAGAGGCAGCTGGGTAATGGAATCTTCGTTAATCTGAGTCCCTTTCAGCCACTTTCCACACCTGTTATCCTGGAGGGCGTCATGAGCAAAAGAGTGGATGAATTAATTCATCTTAGGGCTGGCAGTGTTCCTAGCTAATTATGCTCTTGGATCATGGGGTTGCTGAGTGGAGTCTCTTTCGGGTAGATTTCTGGATTTTGACCTCCCTTTATTCTAGCAAAATGAAACAGAGGCCATCTCTTTCCCCTTTCCAATTATCCCCCACTGCTCTCCCTATAAACTTTTTCTGCTGCTCATAGATTTTGCTGGACGAGAGAAAATTTAAACTAAATTTAAAATCGGCAAAGAAAAGGGTTTTACAGTTGATTAATATAATGCTCATGGTTCCATGCCCAAAAGTGATGTGCTTGAGACCAGTGCATATTTCAGACAGAGATATTTGACCCTTCCTAGGAACTTCTTTCCTGACCACGGAGGCACTTTTTTAATGCTTTTTCCAGAGCTGTGCCTGAGGCAATTTGAAAGAGAGAATCCCTGTGTAACTCCTCAGCTCATTTTGAAGATGAAATGAGCTAATACAGGCAATGGGTGAGACCAGTGACGGGCACATAAGAAGTGATCAGTCAACGTTAGCCATTATTAATGTCAACCACCCTGGCCTCTTCAGTTTACTAATAAGGAAACTGAGGTCCAGAAATATACAGTGACCTTCTCAAGATCACATTGAAAGCCAGTGGCAGGGTTGGAACTAGAATCCCATATTTATGGTTCCTTTTACATGGTATTCATAAATTCAACAACTATATATTAAGTTCTTTATTCTGTGCCAGATCCTGGCTGAGGATACAAAAGTGGAAAAGAACAAAAAGACAGTGGAAAACCCCAGCAGGGGTTTCTTGTTTATGCAAAGGGACGATATGACCCATATATGTCATATGGATAACAACCAGCTGGGGCTAAAGGTGATTTTCAAGTTATCTAGGTTGTTTTGAAATTTCCATTGGGTAAAGTCAATAGCAGTGGCTCCTAATGCCAACTTTTTACAATTTACTTTTTAACATTAAATATTTTAATTTTTAAAAAAAGATTTTTATTGGGGAATTGGGGAGGGGAACAGTGTTGAGGAATTGGGGAAGGGGAACATTGTGTTTTTCCAGGACCCATCAGCTCCAAGTCCAGTTGCCGCTTTGAATCTAGTTGCCATCCCATGTGGGAGTTGAACTGGTAACCTTTGCTGCTAAGAGCATGTGCTCTCGCCATCTGAGAGGCAGCTCAGGCGCAGCTCACTGGCCCATGTGGGAATCAAACTGGCGACCCTATTGCTCAGAGCTCACACTCTTAACCAACTGAGCCACTCGGCTGGCCCAAATATTTTAAATTTTTAAAAACATTTGTTGAGTATGCAATTTTCCTCATATTCAGGCATACTTTTTTAAAGAAGATTGCACATCCTGGCAACATTCTGCCATCCCACTCATCCCAGCAACAATCCTCGTGGAAACTTTCCATGCATTCACCACTGCTCCTCCCACATGATCCATTTCATGTCTCAAGAGACCATCTGAGGGATATTGGGGGCCAGCCTTGTGCTCTTGAATAAGCTTCCTTTTCTCTCTCCCTTCTTTCCTCACATCCATCCCTCCTACCTTCTTTCCCTCCCTTTCTTCCTTTCTTTTTCTCATTAAGATCCCCCATTTAATAATCAAGGACCTTGAATGATCACAGTCACCTTTGGCACAGCATTATACATGCCATCAAGCAAGACTAGACAGACATGGATCTGAAAATCAAAATTTCCCCAAAATAGTAACAAGAAACCTTGGCGGGACACTAGGGCGATCAGAGCATTTGCCTTCTGCTGTCCTTTCTTTGGAAAGCAGCAGAAGCTCTCCTGGCCTAAGTCTCCCCTGGAGCACCTTATAGACAACTAGGAAAGGTGTCATCTTTACGTTTAGAATCTGAAATAAAGGACCTAGGAAAATGTTTCTGCCGTGGATGGGGGAGGGAGGATTGAATGATACAGAGAGGGAAGCAGCTGGCAGGACAAGTTGGGCCTGGCTTAGTTGACCCTTTTCTCTGGCCGCCTTCATTCTCTGCTGTGAACTTGCACAGGGCCCTGGGTCTGCTTGGAAATTCTTTTCTCTAGAGTTTATATCTATCAGGCTGACCTGATAAAACTACAGTTGGCCCTTGAACAGCACTGGGGATAGGGGCGCCAACCTCCCGCACAGTCAAAAATCTGCATATAAATTTTGACTCTCCAAAAATGTTACTACTAATAGCCTATTGTTTACCAAAAGCCCTACCCATAATATAAACAATTAACACATATTTTATATGTTATGTATATATATATATACATATATATATATATATATACTGTATTCTTATGATAAAGTAAGCTAGAAAAAAAGAAAATGTCATTAAGAAAATAAGCAAGAGAAATATTTATTGAAAAAAATTCACATATAAGTGGACCTGTGTAGTTCAAGCCCATGCTATTCAAGAGTCAATTATAGTTTAATAAGAAGGTATTTAAAGGGAAACCAGTTTCCATTCATTCATTCATTCATTCATTCAGTACTTACCTGTCAGCAGGTGTAAGGAGCAGCCTAGGGCTCTACTAAAGGGGCTTCCTGAGAGGCAAACACAGGTAAAGGGCAGGCTGCCTCTCCGCCAGCTCGTTTGACTGAATCCTGCCTGTGCATCGTGGGCACGTGACCACATTGCTTACCTGTGACATCATGAGGACACCCACCCACCCCGATCCATCCTCCTGAAACTTGCTCACCCATACAGTGTTTCAGTGAGGAGAAAATGAGAGCACATACGTGAAAAGTGTTTTGTAACTTGGGAAGAGGCCTGTGCGTGCAGGAAAGCATGCTGCATTGTGTGAGTGACGGCATCTCGAGTGTGGGAAATGGAGGGTGTGATCGTGGCAACCCAAGGCATCCAGGCTCATTGCAGCTTCACCTGTTTATGTATGTTAGGTGAAAGTGATAGATAGATAACTATTTGCATGTGAGGGCCAAGTTTGTGAAATACAAGAAAAGGGAGGTTTGGATACTGCTATGAAAACAACACTCGCTCACTCCCCCGGCCTCTCTCGCCGGCGTCAGACTGAACCTATAAAAATCCCCTACACTACTTGGGAGGAGTAGCATTTGCTTCTCTCTATTCCTCTTGTGTTTTTAAACTGAAAACCTGTGTTTTTAGGAGTTTATGAGTCTGTTTTTTCAGACCTGATTATCGCTTATTGGGAAAAGCTTGGTGAGGAGAGGAAGGAGCTGCCTGTAACGCCAGACCATGAGGTGTCCTCCCTTGGGTCCTCTGGCCCAGAGTTCTCCTTGTGACAGTGGCACTCATGCCAGGGCATGCATGGCATGAAGGGACTAGCAAGTCAGGGCTTGGAGACATGGTAGTGCCAACCTTTTAGCTCCACCAGCAGGTACTAGGTGCCCACTCCATATCAGCCATTTGCTAGATACTGAGGACCCCAAAAGGAAGCGCCGAGGATAGACCTGGGGAGACAAGACACCTAACGTGGCATTTTCCAAATAATACAGAGCGCACTATGCAAAAAGGCATATACAGGATCCTTCATGGGAGGTGGTTTTCTAGAAATGCGACACTGGAACTGAGTCAAACATATGGTGATGGAAGGAGACTAGACTCTGGTTGGTGAGCACACAATGCAATCTACAGATGTTGTGGAATTGTGCACCTGAAACTTATATAATGTTATTAACCAATGTTACCCCAATACTTTTTTTTTTTAAGATTTTATTGGGAAGTTGGGGGAGGGAAACAGCGCTGGGGAATCAGGGGAAGGGGAACAGACAAGTTGCTGTCCTTTTGTTCTTCAGTCTAGTTGTGGAGGATGTCGCTTCACTGGCCCATGTTGGTATTATCATTGTGCTCTTCTCAGATGAGGCAGATCGGTCGCTGGCCTCTGGACGGCCGCTCACGGTGGCTCTTGGCAGCTCACGCCAGCTGCTGGCCGCTCACACTGGCTGAGGGCCACACACTTTAGCTTATGGCAGCCCACTGCAGCAGGGGCTGCAGCCTACGCCGTCGCCGGCGACTCACGGCAGCCCAGCTCCAGGTCAAGCTGTTGTTCAGCATCTTAGCGGTAGAGGGCAGTGTCACTGGCCCTCATGTGGGATCCAAACCAGGGCCCTGCTGCTCAGAGCTGGCGTCCGAAGCCAGCTCTTAACCAATGTGCCACTCGGCTGTCCCCACCAATACATTTAATTAAATTGAAAAGAAGAACTAGGGGCGTGGCTGGTTGAAAGGATGGGAAGGTCACTGTGGGCAGAAGACTGGCATGAACAAAGACCCTGAGGCAGGAAGTGTGGGGGGAGGGGCAGAGCAGGAGAAACCTACCTGCAGTTTGATACTTCTGTTATCTAATGCAAAGCCTGGAGAGGTTGGTGAGAGATGATATCAGCTACCTAGGAATGGTAGGAGGGAAGATGCACAATCCAAGGGCTTTTAGCCAAAGCAAAGACAAGCAAACAGGTTGTGGAGATCCAGATAAGCAGGCTGCAGTGCCCCAGAAAGCAGAATGCTTACAAGGGCGTTAGTATTGGTCCACGCGGGTTCTGGCGCAGAACTGTTGCTCTGTGCCTTTCTATGGGTGGGACGTGGATAAGAAGCCTCTGCAGGAACACTGACCCAGATTGTGACAGGGCCAGAGAGTCTGGGCTAAACAAACTGAAGACCACTTGGTGTGTCCTCGAAAACACTGTCCTTTAGAGACCCATTGATGTCTCTCTGCCCCTTTCAACCTTATGCAGATACAGAGGGTGCCAAAAAAATGTATACACAGTTTAAGAAAGGAAAAAACTGTGTTAAAATTGTAATACTCAATATAGATTGATAACAAAAGATGAATACAAGTCGTGTGTATACATTTTTTTTGCACCCCTGTTACTTGTCTAATAATGAGTTTCATCTTTACTAAAGGAATTCAGTAAAACTGTAATAAATGAGGATCTCTTCAGATAACTTTTTTCTCCAGATAAAAATAGATAATCTGACTGCTTTGAGGAAATTCAGATAATGCAGACAGGTGTGACAAATAAAATTTAATTGTGTTCTCCGATGATAAGCATTGGTAATATTTTCTGTATGGCATATATTTTTATTTTTCACTTAAACCTACCATTACAGAGTGAATCCTTTCTGCACAGAGAAGGTGGGTGTGCCAGTTGCCAAGATATTACCTCTCAGCTTTAAATTCACTTTTCTTTGCCCTGCTTGGTGACACTGGAGCTGGGCCCTGTGGGCACCGCTCCTTAGCCAGCTGGCTGGATGTCCATTAAGGGTGCTGGAATGCCGCTCTGTGGCCTAACAGGAGAAAGGCGTTTCCCTTCCTGGCCCTGGCCCCAGCAGGTCAGCGTGGAGGAGCCTGCTAGTGCTCCCTGCGGCTTCCTACATGGACCAGCTCCACCAGCCTGTACCCTCCTGCAAGCTTTCCCACAACCAAGGTCCGTTCCTATGCACCAGATCCGGACTGCAGCCTCTGAACTCTCTGCACCACCTGGCAGGCTGACCCTGCACACCACTTCTGGCCCACACCCTCCTGCGCAAGCCACAGACAGGCTGATTCTTACCTTTGTGGAGGGCAAGGTCTTAGTTCTTACTGCTCTAGGGATGTGCTACTTCTGAACTCCTTCAAGTTCTCTTTTACCCCTTTTCATAATTAACCACCTTTTACTAGCTAGCACATCTTTGTAGTAAATGTTTCCTGTTCAAGTTGCTGGTGGTGTTTCTACTTCCTGACTGAACCCTGACTGATACACAGGGGGGAAAGGAGAGATGTCAGAG
>NW_017731626.1:2163500-2165078 GCF_001890085.2 Hipposideros armiger | reverse complement strand
CCCTACCTAAAGGCCGTTGCAAATCACTAGGTTTACACATTCTCTTTGTTGTAGCCCAGGTTTTCCAGAAAGCAGACCTGAGGCATGGCTTATGTGCTAGATTTTATTAGTGAGTGCAGTCAAAGGGAGCAAGAATAAAGGACCGAGTGATTAAAGCAGGGAAGGCGAGACACCTAATATAAAGAGGCATTAGCAAGCTGGCTGCCTCTAAGCATGACTGATTGCCCAAACCTGCCACACTTCCGAGAAGTGGCGTAAACTGCTTTATGCTTGCTACTGACTCCAGGTGCATACGAGGGGCTTGCTATGCATTTAAGTTCTTCACGGGGCATGTCTTCTTTCTGATGCATGCTGCTTCAATCTCTGTACATCTCTGATTATTTTTCTCAGAGCAAATTACTTAAAATATATTTACTGCATCAAAGTGAAGGGAATGAGAATCTTTAACCAGAATTTTACTGGAAATTTCAGATAACCAGAATTTCCTACTTCCTGAGCATACTGGCTAGCAGAAACTTGGTGTTTACTATGTTTTCTGCGGTTGAATATCTCACTTGTAAGATACATGTGCCAGTCATTTAATGGCATGATTTTGCATGTGTGTGGGGGGTAGGGTGGGA
Source organism: Hipposideros armiger (assembly GCF_001890085.2). Taxonomy (NCBI): domain Eukaryota; kingdom Metazoa; phylum Chordata; class Mammalia; order Chiroptera; family Hipposideridae; genus Hipposideros; species Hipposideros armiger. Next base: position 2,164,458 of record NW_017731626.1, on the reverse strand, counting down.
AGGGGTGGCATGTAGTGGAACTACCAAAGGATATGCATTCAAACAGAATTTTTTGCAAATACATGTACATTTATGTATAAAATTCCAGGTTGCTTTATTTTCAATATCACAAGGCTGGCATCTATTTACCTTCAAATTCTTAAGTTTCTTCTGAATCACTCTTGACCACTGCAAATCATGGGGCCCTCCACTGAGCACCCCAACTTGACTGGATGGAGTAGTGGGAACAGCTGGAGGAGGAGCACAAAACTGGTGTCCTTTAAAAAAGTGCACACACTTGAAGTTGGTTAAAAACTGGACTAGCTAAATTTGTCATCCTCCCTAAGAAGCAAGAGCAAAACCAGGAATGGGAAAGGAAGCCAAAAACGTCGGAGCCAGGTAGACCCCAGGAAGTGAGGGGTAAGGGGAATGAAGGAGAGAAGCAAGCAGGAGGCATGAGGACCAGGAATGCAGAGAATGAAGCCAGAACACCCAAACTGCTTCTTACCAGTTTTTATACCTGGTGTGGGCAAAAGACCCCAACTGAAGGGCTCAGGCCAACCAACTGACCTGGAACAATGACCGTATCTTCTGCCTGCCAACTCTACCCCCACCTTGGGGTCCAGCTTTCCCTCAGGGCTCTCCTACTTTTAAGAGAAAATCAGACTGCCATTTATAGAGGGTAACAATGTCTGCAGCTTTTCCTCATAAAAACCACCTTGAATTTCATTCCCTGATGTATAATTTATGCTACAAAAGAGAAAAGGAGAGTGCACCACTATTTGCAATAATTCTCTTAACTCTGGAAGCTCTGATGGTGGTAACACAGCACAAGATGCAGGAACTCTAGAGTCTAGAGTAGTGTGTGTGTGTGTCTGTGTGTGTGTGTGTGTGTGTCTGTGTGTGTGTGTGTGTGTGTGTGTGTGTCTGTGTGTGTGTGTCTGTGTGTGTCTGTGTGTGTGTATCTGTGTGTCTGTGT
>NW_017731626.1:2130473-2163487 GCF_001890085.2 Hipposideros armiger | reverse complement strand
TGTGTGTGTGTGTGTCTGTGTGTGTCTGTGTGTGTCTGTGTGTGTGTCTGTGTGTGTGTGTATCTGTGTGTGTGTGTCTGTGTATGTGTGTGTGTGTGTGTGTGTTCGTATGTATTCATGTATGACTACCCTGGCAGGTCTTACTGGCCATTCTCTATCACAGACACACTTGCCTCCACTTCACCTGCCCAATATTGGACCCAAATTTTTGGAGCAAATATTTAGCTTAAGTTCAGCTGTCTACTTGGCTGGCTCAGGCCTTTAATCCAGGGCTCTTCACCCACATGTGTCATAAAAACTGGTAAGGAGCTCTGGGCATTCTAGTTTTCTTCCCAATGAAAATTCCTCCTTTTCCCTCAGTATTTGGATGAATCTGAGAAATTGGCATTTGTTTACATTCTTGGCTTTTCAGTTCACTTGTTGGATTTAGAGCCTTGTACAATTTGACTGCCCTATTGGAGAAGCGAAAGGAAACTCATGGGACTATTCCTTCTAAAAAAAGATAACTTCTTGGAATCAAAGCAACCCTCCCCCGAGCTTGTAGCAGCAAGAGTAGGCTGGGAGCACATTGGATGGGAGAAAGGAAGGTATTGGAAAGTATGATCTTGGCTCTTAATGTTTTGGGGTCACGGATCCCTTTGGAAATCTTTTGAAAGCTATGAACCCTCACTCAGAAAAATGCCCAAGCACATAAAATTTTGCACATGATTCTCAGCACTTGTGGCCCCTCTTTTGGAAACCTATCTCCGGACCCTGGTTTTAAAAATTTCCAACTTAGGTAAGACAGATGAAAAACAGCATAAGACAACGTTATGATCAGGAGCTAAATTGATCGTATATGTGTGACTATGTGTAAGCTGACTGTGAATGTGAAAAGGACTTCTGGAAAGTGGCAAACACTGCAATTGTCTCTAAAATTATGACCCAGGAGTTGTGTGATCCAGATGGGTGTTGCCTACATCCTGGACTATCAAAGGCTCCAAGAACTGGCTCTCCTGGTACTTGCCTCCTCCCCAGATTCCCTGCGCATTAGGTGTCTCAATAGGTATCCAATAAACACTGTTTTTGAGATAAATACACTTGAATTCCTCACATGAGCACCATGTCTTTGCTGCCCTGTAAAATCCTACCACCTGTGTGTTAATCATCTGGTTTGGTGAGAAACACACCAAGAGGCCGGTGAATCAGCTTAGAGGTAGGTAGATGTGGAGTTTTGTTTGTGAAAAGGACTCAAAAGCTTCCAGAAATTGTGCAGAAAAGCATGAGTCCTGGGTAGAAGGAAACCAGAAAAACTTGAGACAATTGGGAACGGTTTTGTTTTTAACAGCAAATACAAGCGTAAAGTATAATTTAATAACAGCATCAATTTAGAACCTAGAATTACAGCAGTCTTCACTTTTTCTGTTAGCAAATACTCACCGAGAGCCTGCTGTGCTCTGGATACGTGCTGGATCCTGCAGAGCTAGACCTCTCCAACGTGAGCACGACAGACCTGAGCCCTATCCTCAAACTTAACCTGGAAGGGACTGCAGAGACCCCCCCTCTGGCCATTGTGTAGGTGAAGAAAGTAGGGCCCAGTAAGAAGGGACATGATTAGCTCAGGACCACACAGCTCATTAGGGACTGAATTAGGACCAGACACCAGGGCTTCTGGCTCTCCAAGAGCACAATCATGTTACTAAGAATTTGATGGTAAAATTGAGTGGATTGTAATCACAATCCAACATTTATTAAGCTTCTACTGGATTCTGTACCAGCTGTTGGTTAAGGGCCAGAGATACTGAAATGCATGATGAATAATTTCACCTCCTAAGATATGGCGACTAAAGCAATTTTGGTTGTAGAAGCCAATGATTTTAATGGGGTGGCTTTTTATATGGGCCAACTCCAACCAACTAAACAAACAAGAGCTTATTTAGGAGACCACAGTCAATTCTTGGGAGGAAAAAATAGGAAAAAGGAAAACAGAAAAGAAAGGAGACAAATGGCAACAATAAAAATGTCAAGCAGAAATCCAGTCATGCTTTGGTGGTGGGAGTATTTACTTGGAGGAGGTTGCGTTCCCTGTGCACCTTGTAAACCACCCTGGCAAAGAGCCAATCCCCTGGGGGTTCCACACGTTTGCAGAGCCCAGTCAGCTTTGGAAAGAGGCGAAAGGATAGCGTCCAAAAGGAAAGTGCAGCTACCTAGGGTGAGAAAACCCTGAGCATAAATACTATGGCGAGATAGAATTTCTAACACATTGTGTGCCTGGGGATTCCAGGTGGGCCTTTGAAATCTTTCCTCAGGGTTTGGCAACAGTGTGGTGCCTCTCCCTGCGCCTTTATTGATGTATCCATTAGAAAGTGACATGATTTGCTTACTAAGTTTCTCCTTAATTTGCATCTTAATGTCCTATCATTAGGATATAAGTACAGGCAAAGGGAATTGAGTCATTTAGAAATTCCCTCTGGGGACTGAACTCAGAAAGCTTCAGCCTGGAAAAGTGGGTATCCGATCTGTACCTTGGGAATTGTTCTGAAGTGAACCCACTTGCTGCAGTAGCAGATCTGAGAGGCCGAGGTGCAGAGGGGTCTGTCATGAACTGCATGTGCTTTTCCTCTGAAGTTGGTGCTCACCAAGGTCAGTTTTCAGTGTCTCCAAGAAGCCCCTGGTAATTTAGGTTTGGGTTTTCTCCTGCTTGGGTTTATGCCAATGGAGGTTTGTAGACAGTGCCATACCTGTTGCCTCCTGGCCTGTGCACTTTTGCTTTAGAACTATCTATCTATGGGTTGGGTGCCTGAGGAGTAGTATCATGTAAGGGAACCAAACAGCCCTGAATTTAAATCTTTCAGTGAGTTTGATAACATCTCTGAATGTCAGTGAGCTCTTACCTGGAGAATGGGTATAATAGTTCATTTGAAAAACTGTTGTGAGGCCTAAATGAGATAATATACTTAGAATGTCTAGCATAGTACCCAAGTCAGCAGGCCCCTAAAAACATAACTGTTCCTCACTTTTCTGTGAGTGCCTTACTTGGTTTCTGAACTTCTCCAACTCCCAAATGAAGCTCTCTCGGGACCAAATGCAGAGCTTCTGACCATCCAAAATGCATTTTTTCTCTGACCCACTTTCTAGAATGGACTTTGATTGACAACAATGAATACTTCCTGTAAACGGACAGAGGACATTAAATGATTTGTCTAAGTCTGTTCGGAAAGCATTTGATCCACCCCTCTTCTTTTTTTCTGCCAGAGCTGAGGGCCTCAGCTGTGTGTACATAACATGAGGGCTAAAAGCACACTAGACAGCATCTAGTCCAACCCTCTCAGTTTTGAGATGAAGAAATCAAGGGTGAGAAGGATGAAGGGATATGGCCAAAGTTGTGTAGCCATTTTGTTGCAGAATTAGGAGAAGAACTAATCTATTTTTATGGAGATTTCATCATTTTCAAAGTACTTTTGTATATTTTATTTGATCCTCACTACAACTTTGAAAAGAAGACAAAGTATTATCATTCCCATTGTATAGATGAACAAACTGAGATTCAAAGAGGAAGCAATTCCTAGGTCTCAAACTCAGGTTTCTGAATGCTGGTTCTTGTGTCTTTTCCAGGCCCCAACTGGAAAGCTGCCAATGGCTTCCTGAGTAGCTCTGAAAAGTGGGACCATAACCTGAGATACCTTACATATCACTGGGCTCCCCTGACAAAGGGAGGAAAATTCTTAGATAAGTCCTTAGAGGCAAAGGGACTCGGGGACAGAACACATGGGGAAAACTAACCCCAAGGAAAATTTGTTCATTCATTCATTGAATTATATCAAATATTTACTGAGCAGCTCAATTTCCAAGGAACTATGCTAGGTGACGTAGGAATATGGAGCTGATTCAGATATCATCTCTGCCCTCCAGGAGCTTATAATCTAGTGAATAAGTTTACCATTTGTGAGCATTTATCTAGCAAAGGGATCCTCTCTTTTAAATAATAAAATAAAAATAAAACTTTACTATTTAAAGTGTTTGGGTCCACCTTCTAGAATTAATAAATATAGTTGGTCATCTTAAAAACTGATAACTGAGGGTCCTTCTAAGTCCCAGGGCTGAAATTCTGAGCATCACTTATTGCTGTATGACTAAAACTGTAGACCAAGAAACTCTGGACAACAGTATTCAGCCTGGACTGACCCTGAAGATTCGTTCCTAAGTATACACAGGTTTCATTTTTGTTTCTTTTTCTGTTTAGATTCTAGGGACAGAGGATCTAGTATTTTGAGATTGTAAATTAATTGGATTTTTGGCTGATTAGGCTTCTATTGCATATATTTTACAAAGAAAAATAGCACTTGGGAATAAATCCATATTCATTCATTAAATAATCATAAAGTTCTCTTTGCCAAGTGACATGTTATAGTATCAGGTCTTTAACCGCAAAGTGTTTCTAATGTTGATCACAAATGGCAAATATACAACGTGAACGTTTCCATGCCTGCTTCTCATGCTCACGACAGAGAGTACCAAGTGATTACAGGACTCTTGATGTTTCTAGATCGGGTTTCAGAATCATTCTCATTACATAGCTTCAGATTACTACCAATTATTAAAAGTTTCTTGTTGAAACTTACTTGTCATCTCTGTGCCACATGAACACTTTCTGATTCAACAGAGCTGGAGAAAACTTAGTGGTGTATCCAATGAGGCCAAAACAAAAGACCAGACCAAGCTGAGTATAAATCCACTTCACTCTTCTAACTCTTCCATGATTTAAATGTATTACATGGTAAAGAAACTTCTTTTATTAAACACTTGAAGCTTGGTTTTCATTGGTTCTATGTACAATTCAGTAATCGGGCAAATAAAAAATTTTTAATCTCATTAACAGGTGTTAACTATATAAAAACTACTGGATAGTCACAGTAATAAAAATTAAAAGAGGTGTGCATGTGGGGCTGCTTATGGTTTATTTGAATTTTAGTTTCATAAGTCAGTCTCTATAAATGTCTGGCTAAAACACCTTTACTTGTAAACACTGACAGAAGTGCATCAAAATGTCCTTTTTGTTGGATTTGATTTTTTCCCCTCAAAGTGGGCAGTGTTGTTCCCCTCAGAGTAAATAATTTAGACCAACCTTGACAATTGAGATTATTTACCCACTAACTATAAATCCTGTTACTCAAGATAGCAGAGGGTTAAAAAGGAGCTGGTATTTTACACAGACCACAGGTGACGTAAACACCGTGTGATGCGTGGTGTGATGGGTACACAGACCACAGGTGACGTAAACACCGTGTGATGGGTGGAGTACCCCTGTCATCACCCTGGCCTGCATTCATGGAGCCACAGGCACCAGAACAAGCAAATAAGATTTTACCTGACTCTACATGCCAGGTCACAGGCGTGGCATGATGTCCATCTCTAGGCATCCAAGTGTGAAACGCTGGAGGCTGCTCTAGATGGTAAAATACCTGCAGACCATGTAACACGAAGGACTGATGAGGGAGGAGAGAGGTTCCATGTGGTAGCAGATCTAGGTTTTATGGGGCCTAAAGTCTGTACAATTTCAAGGTGGGGGTGGGCGGTACGGTGGTCTCCTTTAAGAAAAAGAATGTAAAATTACAAATACCAAAGTAGATATGAATTTGAATACTTATTTTGAAAGAGGAAATAGATCGCAACAGATTATAGTACTGGAGCCTTGGAGATTCAGGTCACTCTTTTTTCTGAGAGCTCTAGATAGTTTGCCAGAAATATTTAAGTATAAATACTTCCTGTTGGAAACCTGGCTTCCTCTGCCCTCCTAGGACCCTCTGTAACTCTTAGCACTTATGGGACTTGTGCTAGTGAGAGGCCCTGATATCCGAGCTTTGATAGCTTCGTGGTTAATCCACCCCTGGTTGTGTCGTGTATGCAGGTGGGGAGGAAGCCTTCGAGGACTGGTGGGAAAAATGCTACTAGCTGTGTCCACCAGTTCAAGGACCATGCATTCACTTATCCTGTGTTCCTGGACATAGAACTTGGGCCCAAGGTAGAAACTCTAGCAAGGTAGATTTAGACAACACAGTATAAGCACTTGAACAACCAGAACTGTGCATTCACTGAATTAGCTTCCTGGCCATGGCAGCAGGAAGAGCAGCAATGGAGTCATCACCTTTCAGAGTTCTGTAATCTAGATCTCTTCACGAGGGATAGCGTTTGCTCTGGAATTTGATCTCTAACATCCTTCAGACTCCCAAATTCTGTGCCATTCCATTATCATCTGTTCTTTTTGCCTGCCCTGTTTTCATTTATCCTTCTTTTGGGGGGAGAAGCCACCCCCTCTCACTGTCAGCCAGTGTGGTTTGCCACATCGTGGGCTCATGACATCCTCCTTTCCCATCCCAGGATAGACAAATGCTTTAGCTCTGGCTGCTGTAACCAATCCAAGGGAGGGGCATAACTGAAGTCAGTGTGATGAGAGTAGCCTTGGAATAGAAGAGCTCTCTTTTGGCTGGAGTTGCTGAACCAGAAAATGCCGAGTTCCGGCCCTCAAGAGAGAGAAGCCACTGGAAAGGAAGCAAAGCTGAGTGATGTACATTTGCTGGCAACATTTGGGAACCTGAATTAAGCCATGCCCGAAGTTTGAACCAGTAAATCCCCACTTTTCTCAAACTGGTTTGAATTGGACATGATTAATTGACTCACTAAGCCCTGAAATCCATCCTAGAGGCTGGACCCGCCCTAACATTTTGGCATAAACACCTCCTAGCTCTTTTTTCCAAGGAGGTTATGGTTGGTCTCATGTATACTCCTTTAGATGTTTAAAACCATTGTTTTGTTTGGTTGATTTTGTTAGTATTTTGAACTTCTAGCCCATTTGTGTCATCACGATGCTTTTATAAATTAAGATTCTGGTTTGCAATTTTCACTCCCATGACATCTATAATAGAGTTTCATATTTTTGGATATAGGTAATCAAACTTTCCCACTTAGAAGACTAAGGTGATGTATGTGTTTACCTTTGGAAAGTATGCGGAGAATTTTGCTATGGCAGGTATTTCAAGTCTTTTTCATCTTGATTACTAATACAAGATTTATGCTCCCACTCACAGACTATGACAAGCTAATAAATTTGACTTGCTGACAACCCTTCAATAAAGAACCTATTTTCCTACAGTTAACAGTCCTTTTTAGATATTGATAAGCTTACTTAGTGTTAATCATCTTGACAAGCAAAAGTGTCTCCTAAAGAATATAAACTCTAACAAAGGCTAACATACTAAAAGTGCTTTTTTTCTTATGTATAATTCTTTAAGTAAAACACAAACATGAAGCCAACATGCTATACATGCAGTCCTTGCTTTGCATAGTAGTACAGAAATGTAAACATGACTGAGCAAGCTGGAACCCTATAAATCATTCTTAATAACCATGAGAAAAATTACAAAATTGTTTTGTGACCTTTAAAAATTTTTGTCAAAACATTAAAATCTATCTTACTGTTGGTTATAAATATATAAGGAATTTTTTAAAATAGTAAAACTATTTAATATTTATTTAGTACATTGTAATTTAAAACATTAGAAACATTGAGAATTAAAGTATTTATTAAAAAAAAAAAAGCAGAGCTGGCTGAGTGGCGCATTGGTTAAGAGCTGGTTTGGGACGCCAGAGGGCCCCGGTTCAGATCCCACATATGAGGGCCAGTGACACTGCCCTGTACAGCTAAGATGCTGAACAACAGCTCCACCTGGAGCTGGGCTGCCTTGAGTCACTGGCGATGGTGTAGGCTGCAGCCCCTGCTGCAGTGGGTTGCCATGGGCTACCGTGTGTAGCCAGCAGCCAGCGTGAGCAGCCAGCAGCCGCAGTGAGTAGCCGTCCAGAAGCCGGCGACTGATCTGCCTCTTCCGGGAAGAGCGCAATGATGGTGGCAACTTGGGCCAGTGAAGCAATGTCCTCCACAACTAGACTGAAGAACAAAAGGACAGCAACTTGTCTGTTCCCCTTCCCCCAATTCCCCAATAAAAATCTTAAAAAAAAAAAAAGTAGTTCAGACAGTGCTTGCCTTCTTTTCATCATGTAACTTATGACATGGAGCAGGCTTCTTTTCTATGCCTTGGTGAATTGTTATACCTCTTTCTATGTTTGGATCAGCTTCCAACATTTTGACCTTTGCACTTTTAATGGTGTGAACTATCTCCAAGCATTCCTTTAATGTGACGTTTTTGCTGGCATCACTGCCTCTGGGACTTCTTTATCCCTTTCATCATAAACAAAATGGGTGGGATGTCTGTGGAATCCTGCCTATAAATCAAGTCTCAGGACTCTATGAGCATTGACTAGACTTACTTAGGCTCCACAAAGTCATTTTGAAAGCCAGACCCTGAAGCCAACTCAGTGTTAGAAATTGTAGTGCATTATGTATTTTCCATGTGTCTTCTTTAGATCATGCTCTCATTTGGTTCTCATTATTATTGTCTGAGTTAGCCTTGGTGAGACAATTATCCCCATTTTAGAGATAAGGCAACTGAGGCCCAAAAGAATGGAATGGCAGCAGTTAGGAAGATGCCCATCAGCCCCATTTCCTCTTCTTGGGCACAGAGCTAAACTACATTTCCCAGCCCCTTTCAAATAGGTAGAGACACATGACTAGTTCTCACCAATTGAATGTGAGAGAAGGAATATGTCACTTATGTGCTGGGACAGTTCAGAGAGGATGAGATTTCTCCATGCAGTCTTTCCTTCACCTTCTACAGTGACCCTAGAGACCACTTGTGAGGATGATGGGACCATAATGGAAAGAGCCTGGGTCCCTGAGTCACCTCTTAGAGGAAATCTGCCCAACCTACATTGAACTATGACATAAGTGTCAAATGCTTGTTATATTAAGCCACTGAGATTGTAGGGCTTTTATATTATAGCAGTTAGCCTACCTTGACTAATGCAGAAGTGATCAAGTGATCTGCTCAAAATCACACAGCTAGTCAGTAACAAAAGCAGGTCATGAAAACAAGCCTTTCAAATCATATGGTATGTAATAAAGGCTTAACTATTGGGTTGTCGGAAAAGTCATGACGTATGTTTTCTGTTTTTCGTTGCAAAAATGCATCATGACTTTTCCGACAACCCAATATACTAGTGGTTTTAGGAGATGAACAGATCTGAGGAAGAGGTGGTTGTGAATTAGAGAGCAAAATAAATATAGGCCCTCCTTTTCTAAATCCACACCCTGAGCTCCTCAGCATGACCATTCTTAGTGAGTGATGAATGCATCCTTTGGTCCATATCAAATATATCAAGTGATTTCAACAACAATTATGTTGTAAATTAACAAAGGTACTTAGGGTCCGTTGGACTTTCTCTATCCATAGGAAGAAAGTGAGATCTGTTTTGTTTTTTGTTTTTTAAACCAGAAAATGCAATACAGAGGGAGGGAAGCCAACACATGATAGTTAGTAAACTTTGTTATCTTTCCCATAGTCTTCAAGCTCCCATCTCAAGGCTGCTTGTAGGAAGCACATCCATGTGGATCGTTCGTGCTTCATCAGGACTAGGCATGAGCTCCATGTCCTTTGGGGCAGCAGAGGAAGGAAGGGGAAATGCCATTTCAGAAAGGAAGGGGAAAACATATGGGTCTGGTCATAAGAGTATTGCCCTTCACCATTTTTATTTTTCAAGGTCAGCCCTTAGTTTCCATTGGGCCTTATAAAACTGTGGAAAAGAGAGAACTGATTCAACCTGGATATTAATTTCTCACTGAAAACAGATTAGAAATTTGGAGAAGCTCCATTGTTTATCATGACACAAATAGCATTCAGTGTAGTCAGAGGGAGCTTTGGGAAAATAGCTTATTTCCAAGGACTCCGGCAGGTTGCATGATGAGAAAGTTGGTCTTTGAGAACGTCCTATTTACTGTGCGACACTTCATTTGCTCATGATCAGCATGATTAAGCATAAAGACAGGGCACACGTCCTCTCAAGTGGCTCACCCTGTCCAGGAACACTCCTTAATGGTCTGAAATGTTGACAGGTTGTTTAAAAAATTGTGTGAAAAGTTTAGAGATGTCTTCCCAAATGCCATTTGTCAAAATGTTGCAAAGTTCTTTTTCTCCCCCCTCCTCTGCTAGCTCTCCTTTTCCATAATTTCTGCCCTGGAGGAAAGATTGATGGTCATCAATAGTAAGAATACTTTTAAAAGTTGTCAGAAACATTTCTCAGAGGCATTGGTGACTAAGTTTGCCAAGTTAACAGTCAACTTTATATCAATGTGTCTTCTACCACTCTTTTCCCCGTTTAAAAAATTTGTATTACATATTGAATACATACAAAAATATGTTTTATATGTGTAAGATATGAGGAACAACAATGAAATAAACACCCATTCATAGAACGTTACCAGTATCCCCCAAAAGCCCCATGTGCCCATTCCTCCTGCCATCAACCTCCTTCCCCACAGAGGAAACCTTTATCCTAAATTTGTTTCCATTATTCCCTATGTATCCCTAAATTTCATATGTACTATCCCTAAGTCATATATTTATATATCATTTGAATTTAGTATAGATGTAATTATACTGTAGGTATTCTTTTGCTTCACCCCTCCCTCCCACCATTTATGCTGAGATTCAACCTACGGATGCATGTAGCTACTGTATAGTTTTGCATTATATGAATTTACTACAATTTACTTATCCATTCTACTGTTGATGTATATTTGGGCAGTTTTCAGTTCTTTTTGTTCTTTTTTTTAAGTATTATGGTTATAAACTCTTCTGTATGTGTCACACTGTGTACATGCAAGACATGCACTAGAGCAGTGGATTTCAAACTTCAGTGTGCATTTGAATTACCTGGAGCCCCTACAAAATTCCCCAGACTCTATACCCAAGGATTCTGATTAAGGATCCTTCCAAGGTGGAGTCCAGAAATCTACACCTTTACAATCTCCCCACTGATCCTGAGGCACGTGGCCCACTGACTTTCCCTTTGAGAACGCTGCTCAGTATGTATCTAGGAGTAGACTACCCGATCACAGGGTATGTATATCTTTAACTTTTTACTTTGAAATTCAAAATTGTCTTCTCAAGTGGCTGTGCCACTGATACTCTCACCAGAGGGGCATAAGAGTTCTTATAGTTTCAGATCCTTGCCAATATCTCAAAGTTTTTATGAGTTTGCTAATCCTGTGGGTATAAAGGAAGATTTCATTGTGGGGGTTTTTTGTTTTTGTTTTTGCTATGCTTGCTTTATTTATTTTTTTAATTTAAATTTTTTTTTAATTTTTTTATTTTTCAACCACAGCTGACACATAATACCATATCAGCTATAGGCACACAAAATAGTTACTCGACATCTGTATAACTTATGAAGCAATCACCCGGACAAGTCTAACACCCATCAGCACCACACATAGCCATCACAATACTATTGACCATACTCCCTATGCTGTATGCTACATCCGGTGACTCCTCTCACAACTGGCAAGTTGTACATCTCAATCCCTTCCCTTCCCTCACTCATCCCCCCAACCCCCCTCTAATCTGGCAACCATTAAAATGCTCTCTGTATCTATGAGTTCATTTCTGTTTTGTTTGTCTATTTTGTTCTTTAGATTCTACATATAAGTAAAATCATATGGCATTTGTCTTTCTGTCTGCCTTACTCTACTCACCACAGTAACCTCTAGGGTCCATTCATGTTGTTGTAAATGGCAAGATTTCATTCTTTTTATCACTGAGTAATATTTCATTGTATATATGTACCAACTCTTCTTTACCAATTCATCCACTGATGGACACCCCAATTGTCTCCATATCTTCGCTATTGTAAATAATGCTGCAATGAACATATGGATACACATGTCCCTCTTAAGTATTTAAGTGTTTTGGGTTTCTTTGGATAAATACAAGTGGGATCATTGTGGTTTTCATTTGAATTTCAAGTTAGTTATGAGGCTAGACATTTGTTTGTATTATTTTATTGGCCATTTTCGTTTCCTGTTTTCCGAAGCACTGTTCAAAACTTTTTCTTAATTTTCTATTGCGTTAGCCTTTTCTTACTTTTTATAGGAGCATGTTTTACTAAATCACCTGAATTCCGATCCCTTGTGAATTGTATGTGTTGCAAAGATCTCCAAATTTGAGGCTTGTCTTTTTACGTTATTTATACAGACTTTTGATGAGAAGTTCTTAATTTTAAAAGATTCAAATACATATTTTTCACTATGGGTACATTTTTTTAGAATTTCAAGCAATTTTCCTTTCACGGGCATTATAAAGATGTTCTCCAGTGTTATTTTCTAAAATAATCATAGTTTTGCTTTTCATATTTAAGTATCTACCCGGGATTCATTTTACGTATAGTATGAAGCAAGGATCCAAATTAATATTTCTCTATATGGATAACCATTTATTATCAGTTACTTCCTTTTTTTCCTTGTTTATCTACAATTCCAGCTCCATCATAAACAAGCCTTCTGTGTATGGGTCTATTTCTCAGCATTCTGTTCTGTTCTATTGGACTACATGTGTCTATCCTGCGCCAATTCCATTCTTCCTTAAGTATTAAAGCTTACAATATGCCTAAATACCTGGTAAGCCAAGTCCCACATCATTTTCTTCTTCAGGAGTGCCTTATTCTTGGCCCTTTGCTCTTCCATATAAATTTTAGAATAAGCTTGTTAAATTCCACATAGACACACACACACACACACACACACACACACACGCACACACGCACGCACACAGGGAGCAGGGAGAGAAACATGTATGCATACACACACATATTTGTTGGTAGTTTGATTTGAATTGCATTAAATCTGCATAGATCAATTTGGGAAAATTAATGAATATACTATATTAAATTTTTAACCCACAAGCATGGGATACCACCATATTTATGTTGGATTTTAAAATGTCTTTCAATAAAGTTTTATAATGTTCTACATAAAGAGCTAGCACATCTTTTGTTGGATTTTTAAAACCTTTATATCTTTGTTATTTTTACAGTTTGTGGCTTTTTAACATTTTCTAAATTTATTGCTTGGGTAGAGAAATACAATTGATTTCTACATATGAGGTCTGACAATTAAGTTCGTGAACTCATCCTAGAAAAAATGCTACATACCTCATATTAAGTTGGTAGAAATCTTACTACACTTTTAATTTAACCTAATAATTTTTCAGACAATTCTTTTTGTGTTTAAAACACTATCATTTATGATTATTTTCTTTCTCAGACTTTTGGGTATTTCTTTCTCTTGTCTTGCTAGCTAGGAAGACCTACAGAAACATGTTATATAGAAATGGTGCTTAGAGGGGTATCATTATTTTGCTTTTGATCTTCCACAAAGATCAAAGTATACTACTTACCATAGATGTTATATAAATATTCCTTATAAGATTAAGAAATTTTCCATCGGTTCTTCGTTTGCTCTATGTTCTATTTGTGTAAAAGTATACTTATTTGTACCTTGAATATTTATTAGAACATCTCTGAAAAACCATCTGGGACTACTGCTTCCTTAATGGATAAACTTTAGCTATCAGTTGAGTTTCTTTAATGTTTATAGGACTATTCAGTATTTTTTTCAGTCTTTTTTTTTTCTTTTGGTAAGTTTATTTTTCTTAACATTTGTCCATCTTATCCATTTACTTGATCATCATGTTTGCTAATTATCTTTTAAATTTTTTGCTGCTTCTGTATTTATGTCTCCATTTTCACTCCTAATAAAGTTTGTTTATGCCATCTATCATTTTTTTTCTTGGTTAGTAATTTTAAGGGTTTGTCAATGTTTTGAGCTTTTATCCAAAGAAACAATCTTTGACTTTATGGTTTCTTTTCTATTTCATTAATTTTTGCTAACATCTTCATTATTTTTTTAGTTAGTTAGTATTTATTCTGCTCTTCTTTTTCTAATATCTTGAGAGAAATGAAAATTTGAGATAATTTTTAGCCCTCCTCTGACCATTTGAAGCTATAAATTTTCCTCTAAGTAGTACTGTGGCTGTAGTCCACAAGATTTGATATGGAGTACCGTATTTGCCGGCGTATAAGACGACTCGGCGTATAAGACGACCCCCTAACATTTCCACTCAAAATACAGAGTTTGTTATATGGTCGGCTGTGTGCGATTTTGCGAGTGTGGTAAAATCGCATAACAGCAAAATCGCATAACAGCCGAGCATACACCCAGCAGCGCTGCTGATGCCTGAACGGTATGTGGAATGAAGTGGGCGGGCATCGGGAGGCCACTATGGCATGGGGCAAGCACTATGGGCAGTCTATCTGAAGTGTACCTGGCGTATAAGACGACCCCCCACTTGGAGGCATATTTTTCAGGGCCAAAAAATCGTCTTATACGCCGGCAAATACAGTATTTTTTCTTATTGCCAGTTTAAGTATTTTTTAATTAATTTTTTATTTGACCCATGAGTATTCAGATATATATTTCTTAATTTCCAAACATTTGGGCTTCTCTGTTTATCTCTGTTATGTTTTAATCTAATTGCATTTTGGTCACAGAATGTGAATTTTATAGACACTTGTTTTATGACCACATATGAGTACAATTCTGTATGTTCTGTGTAAGTTTGGAAAGTGTTGTATGCAGAATAATGGTCTCTCAAAGATGCCTATGCCCTAATGCCTAGAACCTGTGAGCAGGCAAAGAGAACTTTGTAAGTGTGCTTACGGTTACAGACCTTGAAATGGGAAGATTATCCCAGATTATCCAGTGGGCCCAATCTCAATACATGAGCCCTTTAAAATGGAGAAATTTCTCCTGTTAGTTAAAAATGTGACAAAAAAGATGATGTGTCAGAAAGATTTGACCATCATTGCTGGCTTTGAAGACAAAGGGCTGCATGACCACAGAATGTGGGGTGGCCTCTAGAAGCTAAGAATAACCCTAGGCTAATAGCCAGCAAGGAAATGGGGACCTCAGTCCTACGACTGCATGAAACCAAATTCTGCCAACAACCTGCATGAGCCAGGGAGCACATGCTCCCCCAGAGCTTCAGTAAGGGCAGCAGTCCTTGCACATTGGTGTTAGCCTGGTAAAATCCATATGGACTTCTGACCTATAAAACTGTGAGATAATAAATTTATACTGTTTTAAGATGCCATATTTGTGGTCATGTGTTATGGCAGCAATAGAATACTAATACAAAAGCCTGTGTGCTTTCCAGTTCAGTAGTGTTTTATATTTATCCATTAGATGAAGTTTGTTAATTATGTTTCAATCAACTGTACCTTTACTGATTATCTTTCTTACGAATAATTGAGAAAGGTAAAGGTGGATATTTTTTTAGTTTCTCTTTGTAGTCCTGTCAAATTGGCTTTACATGTGTTTAAGCGTATTATTAAGTACATAGTCATCAAGAATTGTTATAGTTATTTATAATTGTCATATTTTGATCCACTCTGAAAATCTTTATTATTTAACTAGATAATTTAATCTTTTAAATTTATTGAAGTTAGCGAGATGTTGGGATTCATTTATGCTGTCTTATTTTGTGTTTTCCATTTGTCCTTCCTAGTCCATCTTTTTTCTCCTTTCTTGCATTTTTCTAGATCTGATCATATTTCTCTTTCCCTCATTCTCTTTTTATTCTCTCCAAAGTTAGGAGTTTATACTCCACTTCTATGCTTTTATTGAGTACCCTAAATATAGGTAATTAATGTTTTTAAAATACAAAGTTAATATTTTACCCTTTTCAAAAACAATGAAAGGAACTTAGAATACTTTAATTCTGATCATCCCTATCCTAACTTATTTGCATTTTCTTCCTATATTTTAGTTATATCATTTTTTTTATCAATCTCACACATTACACAATTATTGTTCTATAAACTAAATTTTCATTTAGCTTTATCTATATATTTATCAGTTTTTGTGCTGGTGATCTCTCCTTAAAATATCAAACTTTCATTTGGGATCATTTTTCTAGAATTTTCTTTCATGATGATATCTTAATGGAAAACTCTTTTTTTACTGTTCTGAAAGTATCCTTTCTTTAGTCTGTTCCTGGGAGATCATTTTTTTGTGTATACAATTCTATTTGAACAATAGTTTTTTTTTCTCTCAGAACATTAGATCATTCCGTTGTCCTCTGGATTGCATTGTGACTGTTGAAAATCAACTGTCAGACTAAGTAATATTCCTCTGCAGATAAACTATTTTTTTCCCATAGCTGGTTTTAATATCATCTCTTTTTATTCAATGTTTTGAAATTTTATTTTATTGCCCTCATATGAATTTCTTCTTATTTATGCGGCTTGAGATTCCTTAAGCTCTTGGGATTGAAAGTTAGTGTCTTTTGTCAGTTCTGAGAAAAATTTAGTTATTACCTTTTGAATCATTCTCACCCTTTCTTTCATCTCTCTAACTCTGATTAGACATAAGTAGGACATTTTCACTCTATCTTCCATGTCACTTGCCTTATCTTTAATGTAACATCTCTTTTCAATTGTTTTGTTCTGTGCAGCATTGTGAATAATTTCTTCAGCTCTATCATTTCACTAGTTCTCTCTTTAGCTCTATTTAGTTTATCCATTGAGTTTATTCCAATTATTTGATATTTTATTTTTAGAAATTTTATTTGATCCTTTTTTCAAATCAATTTTATCACTTTTAAGATTGTATGTCCTAATTCATATTAAACATTTCAAAACATAATTGTTTTTATTTGAGGTTTAAAGTTCCAATATTCTCTTGGTTGATATTTCTGTTAGCTGTCATATATCTGGTTTCTTTATTATTATTATTTTACTATGACCTCAGATTTAATAATGTTTTGAAAGCCTTGGTTTAAAGTATATTCCTCTACAGAGGGTTTAAGATTTGCTTCATCTAGAGGCCTTGCAGCATTTTAAGCTAAATTTTTGGCTTGAACTTTTTTATAATATTCTGAAAGTATAATTTCGGTTGCAAATCTGTATGTGGGCTGATTTGTGGTTATGAAAGATGTTTCCCCTCTTCCCATTGCCAAGGTTAGGAATGGAAATTTTATTTTTGTTCCCCTATACAGGTGTGTTTATTTGTTGTTCACTATTTTTTTGATCACACAATTCTCTAGGAACCCAGATTAATTCAGGGATCTCCCATTAGACTATCTTGGGTGGGCTATAAGTTTTATCTTCTATCTCCCTTTTCTTATGCAGTAGTCAGAATGGAAGCTCAAAGTCACCAGAATTTATCAGAAACTCTTCAGTATGAAAGTTGACCTCATTTCTCTAATTCCCACTTCCACTGTATTTTTGCCATCTGAGGATTACTTACTTTATTTCCAGCTCAACAATGTATTTCTAAAGGAGTTTTTTTTGTTTTGATTTTTTTGTTTTTTTTAGTCTGGGGAGATCTGTTTAGGGTTTCTACTTCACCATATTATTGGAAAGGAAATTAAAAAACAAATTATATTCATTTATCCACTGAAGATGTATTGCTAAGCACCTGGCATATAAAGAATAATAAAAACCAGTCCCTGCTTTAAAAGAGATGACAGTCTTGGTGACTGGATTCTCTGGGATTTCTTCTTGGAATCTGTAAAATTTTCTTAAATTTATGTGAGAAAAAAAATTTATGTGAGAAAATATAATATAGCCAGTATTCTCTTAAGAGAAAATCTAATAGCTACATAATATGAATGCATAAATTAATTGATTAATAAACAAGTTGGTGTTAATTGTGTTACACTTCGGTCATTTTTTTCCCCGAGCCTAATACAGTACAAGAAATATAGAGGAGAAGCCTTACTTAGCTAAGAGGCTAAAGGGTAGCCATGTGTACAACCCCTGCAGCACTTCTGTGCTTTGTTTTGTTTTTCCCAGGTAGGTTTTGTTAGTTGTCTGTGGCACAGTTCTAATGAGAGCTGAGAGCCATCGGTACATAACAGGTTGAGCTGTTCCAGTTGAATCTAATATATCACATTCAGTAACAACTCTTTGTCTTCTCCTAACCACTTCCTGATTCTATTTTACACTTCTCTGCTATGTGAAGATGAAGTCTAGAGACAGGCTGACACACTGTGGTAGGGTGGGGATGGAGGGGCAGATAAATGCGAGCATTTCTAGCCCATGCTTAGAAAAGCAGGTACTAGTTCATTTCCATGCAATTCCTTAACATGTGGGAACATTTAAAATTTAGCCTTGATGATCCTGATAGGAGTTGCTGGGAAAGCCTGATGGGTAATTTATCTACTACAATGGTAAGCAGCAATATTAATATTTTATATCACTATAAAACCACACAATACCATCCTATAGCTGATGGGTAACTTGAGTTGGGCACAACTTGAAACCCTTCTTCACTGAAACAAGAAATTCTTCCTTTATCTCAAATATAATTATCCATTTAAATGTCATGGGTCAATTTATTAACACTTTATTCATCGGGGTGTAACCTTTATTAGGCTTTATAGCTACCAGAAATTATATCCTACACAAATACAATAGAGATTTAAATGTTCTGCAGAATGAGCTGACGGCTCCTGCCTTTATGGTGTCGGTCAGTAATGGACCTTGACTAGCAAAAGATTTGATAAGTATAAAATATTACTGCTTGATGCTAATTTGGTTCCTTTTTAATGACTGATAATCCTTGTCGATTTAGTGGGATCGTCACAATCCAGTACTGTTTCCCACCCTGGATGTGATTGTAATAGGAGCCATTAAGTGTGTCTGCATAATAAAATTAGTCAGGGAAGCTATGTACATTGTTTCCAGGCCTTTGAATTTCCATTATAGTGGTGAGGGTTGTTGAAGTGAAAAGTCTGCCGTCAGCTCAACCAAGTCCCTGGGTCCTTGATGCTATGCAAAAGGCTGATGATGACTGTGTTAAGATGCCAGTTCTTAGAGTCCTAGAAAATTCATCATGTATAAATAGGAGCTGTAGATTTTGGGGTAGGAGAGATGCCTCAGTCATCGATTTGCCTAACAAAGCTTTACACAGCTCCAAAGCTTAAATACATAATCAATCTTTCACAGCTAAAATTTGAAAGAAGGAAGCCTCCCTTCCGTTTGGAGATTTATCGCTCATATGGGCTGTTGCTGTATTAAAGAAGTTGGAATTGCCTGACATCTTTAAACGGATGATCTGATCCCATGGTCCCCTTGTAGGGATTTATGGGACTTGAGAGGAAGGCAGAGATAAGGACCTCATCACTATGTAAAGGCAGTGAAATAAGTAAGTTCATCTGCCTCCTTGCCCTTCCCATTCCCCCAGCTTCTATGGGATCAAGTTCCGATTCCTTTTTCCTACAGCTTCTCTGACATTGGTCCCCTGGGAACTATCTCCTTACCACCTGCCAGAAAAAAACCAAAGCCTTTGTACCAGAGAAAGAGCTGTTTCACTTTTGAACTAAGTAGCGCTCATTTTAACAATCCAGAAATTTATATTCTAAGTGTTCAGAAAGTCTGAATTGAGAGCAAGAAGGCAATCAAATGTGGAGGCAGCTTTAGAACCTTCCCAGCAAAGATCTTGTTGATATTATTATGTAATATTAGCTGAAGTTTTGTTGTTGTTGTTGTTTACCAGGTCCTCTGAGCCATTAAAACTTGGGTTATTAGAAATAAGAGTGCTTGTTCAACATTAGAGCATAGAGCAAGCAACCATTCAGTTTTCAACACCAAGTGTTAGAGTAAATCGACAGTTCATGGTTTAAAAAAGAAAGAAAGAAATGAAAAACAAACAAGCAGAAAACATAACGTCTGTATGGTAATTGTCTATTATCATTTCTCCTCTGCAGGAGAGCAAAGAGTATTAAGCAAATTAAAAATGAGGTTTGTTCCATGAAAGATTGCAGCACAGTGGACTTGGTACCCTTTGTCCATCTGCAAGCTCCATTCTTCCTCTGTGGATTTCAGCCTCTTTCTTTCCTCTGTCTGACCCATCTTGCTGTCTCCTTAGGCAGAGCCAAGAGCTTCTACCTGCAGCCAGCTGTCTCTAAAAGTAGCAGGGTTGCATGGTCTTTTGAAGAGTACATGTACCGTAGGGGCTAACCCAAGAGCAGCCCTCCCTTCCTCTATCCCATTCAGACATGGGCAGGTGCAGGCCCATGGGATGCTGGCTTCTTCCGAGAGGCTTAAAGAATATACATTTTCCCAATGCCAGAGTAACCTGCAAGGGGTGCCTTAATTTCCAAAGAGAAGGTCTCTTCGACTTCTTGTGGTGGTGATAACAAAGGCTAGATTTTTCTGGAAACATAGCTTACCACTCCCCGCCACCCTTGAGGCCTACAACTATTCATTTGCTTGTCTATCCCCTCTAGGTTATAAGCTCCTTTAAGGGAATGTCTTGTTCTCGCGTATGCCTCTGGCTCCTAGTACAGTGCCTGATCATAATTAAGTGTGCAGTAAATGTTTGTTGAATAATAAATTACTTTCTCTGGCCTCTCTAACTATACAAAACCTGTCCATCCTTAAAATTTCAGATCAAGTCCTCTATAAAGACTTCTCAGATAATTTCACACTATAGCAGTCCCTCAGAATGTATAGCACTTGCTGTCTATATCACTCTTCGGAGAGTTGGTCATGAAATTACTTATAACATCTTTACTATTGCTGTTTTGTGTTGCAACTTAAAGTTTTGTGGATGTAGGTGTCTCATCTCTAAACAGATTGCAGCATTCTTGAGAATGCCATTATCATTTTGTGGTGCCCCACAGTATAATGGTCTCTTAGTTCAGTGCGTAGCACATTACAAGTGTTTAATAAATGTTAGTCATTAGCTAACAAAGCCTAGCCCAACACCTCTTTTATGGTCAGTATGTACTGATTAATGAATGAATTGATAATGGGAAACCAAATAAAGACATCATTCAGTATATGCCAACCATTGTCCATTAGCTACAACACACACACACACACACACACACACACACACACACACACACACACACACACACCCTTTTAGGGGATCTGCCCTCCCTTTCTGTCCTTACTGTCTCATTAGTCATTTCTCAGAGTGACTCCAACC
Source organism: Hipposideros armiger (assembly GCF_001890085.2). Classification (NCBI taxonomy): domain Eukaryota; kingdom Metazoa; phylum Chordata; class Mammalia; order Chiroptera; family Hipposideridae; genus Hipposideros; species Hipposideros armiger. The sequence goes on along the minus strand of NW_017731626.1, from coordinate 2,142,561 downwards.
TTCTGATCATGGTTGACCAGACCAGAACTGGTCACCTAACCCTATTGATCAAGTCTGTGATAAAAATGATAAATCAGAATTATCAGAGTCCTCTGTCATTGATTGAGTATGAGGAAACTAAGAGTCTTAAGTGGGTGTCAGCAGATATTAAAGCAGAAAAGATGTTCAAGAAGTCACAGCATGAAGATTGGAGTGGAGTAGCCATGACAGGCCACATGCAGGCCGAGTGATAAGGGGGTAGAAACCCCAAGTAAGCAGAAAAAGCCAGTCAGTACAACAACGAAAAACTAAACAAGACTCCAGAAAGAAGCAGAGATGCCAAGGCAGCCAGAAACACATTCCTGAGGAGCTTTTCCATTCTGGTTCCAGACAGTTCATGCATCTTATTATGAGAACTCTCTTTGACCACCTCACACTCAGGATGGCTATGATAAAAAAAAAAAATCCCCAGAGAATTACAGGTGTTGGTGAGAATGTGGAGATATTGGGTCCCTGGTGCACTGTTGCTGAGAATGGAAAAATGGTACAGCCACTGTGGAAAACAGTATGGTGGCTCCTTAAAAAATTAAACATAGAATTACCACATGATCTATCAGTTCCACTTCTGGATATATATGCAAAAGAAGTGAAAGCAGGGGAGAGATGTTCATACTATTCATATACCCATGTTCATAGCAGTATTATTCACAATAGCCAAAGGTGAAAGCAATCTAAGTGTCCATCCACAGATGAATGGAGAAACCAAACGTGGTGTATGCATACAATGGAATATTATTTAGTCCAAAAAAGGAAGAAAATTCTGACACATGCTAGACATTACGATAGGTAAAATAGGCCAGTCACAAAAGAACAAATGTTGTATGATTCCACTAATATGGGGTACCTAGAGTAGCCAAAGTCATAGAGACAGAAAGCAGAATAGTGGTTGCCAGAGGCTGGGGGGTTATTGTTTACTGGGGACAGCATCAGTTTGTGAAGATGAAAAAGTTCTGGAGATGGATGGTGGAGATAGTTGCACAACAATGTGAACGCACTTAATGCCACTGAACTATACACTTAAAAATGGTTAAGATGGTAAATTTTATGTTTTGTGTGTTTTACCACAATGAAAAACAAAGCAAACACCTCCCTTTGACTTTAGGCAACTTGAGTTAGAGCCAAACTAAAAAGTACCATTTTATTTAAAATGTTGTTTAAAAAGTACCATTTTAGAAATGTGAAACAACCATTTTCCTCAAGAAGAACAGAGACTCACTCAGGCAAGTAATGGCAATGGGATGGGGGGATGGCAAGAGGGGGATATGGTGAGTCAATGAGAGGAGGAATCCTGGAACAGAAATGGTGGAGACAGGAAATGAACCGTAATTGCCTCAGCAGTAGGAGTCAAGGACCTTCCCCGGCCCCCATCCCCNCCCCACCCCCACCCCACCCCAGCTCCTTTATGTTAACTTTTCTCCTGCCTCTGCCTGGGTGTATCTGCTTGCCTCTTCTTCATTCACTTTTATTCTGTCTCAAACCTTCTGCTCATTCATGCCTTCAGTTTACTCATAACTTTGGCCCTTCATGGTCCAGAATAGCCGTCTAGCCTTTCTCGCGCCAGCCTATGGAAATAGAGTGTTATAAGTCACAAATTCTTTAGTTCTGCCTTGGTTAAAATTATAGTGGAATCCATTTGCCCTAGCTTTCAATGATCTTTAATAAAGTGTTCTTGTGGTTAACATAAGAGATTTTGAGAATGCAAAATACTGGGCTAGCCATTATCTTTTTAAGAAAAGATAAGGAAGACGATTGGTCACTATTTACATATTAATTCTCACAATATTTAAGGTAATGCCATACTTTTTTTCTGTATTTTGTCATCTTGTAAATTTTGATTTGTATTTCTTAACTAAGAAGACCAGGGGACTTTCTTTTGTTATATTCAGAGGTTTGCTTTAGTCATTTTGAGGAACACTGACTTATAACCCCAAGACTATAAATATTTGTTAGCAAAAACCACATTTATTAGAATGTTTGTTGTACAGAATTGGATCTGTTCAATTAAAGTTACAAACTATGTTTGCTCACCTGTGCAATTAACTACTGAACAACACCCCGTCCATTTACCTATAATTAGTTCAACAAATACAAATGGCTGTGCAGATTGTTTTAGAATTAGGAACATTTTTTTGCATATTTATTAATTTAATTTTAAAAATTAGTTTCAGGTGTACAGCACAGTGCAATAGTTATACTCTTTACCCCTCAAAGTGACAACCCCCCCCTCCAATCTGCTGCCCCATGGAACATTTTTAAAGGCATTTGTCCTTGCAATAGTTATTTTGCAAGTAAAATTTAAAAGTGACTCTGGTAGGTAACCTTAGAAAATGGTTCCTAATGACTCTGCTTCCTGGTATTCACACCCTCTGTAATACCCTCCCTTTGTGCATGGGCTGGACCTAGCGACTTGCTTCTGATGAATAGAATCTGGAAAATGTGAAAGAATGTTGTGATGGAAATGTTTGTTATGTTGACTTGGCTTAGCTACAGTTCCCAGTTATTCAATTAGACACTAATCTAGGTGTTACTGTGAAGGTATTAAATGTGATTAAAGTCCATTATGAAGTGTCTTTAAGTAAGAGAGATTATCTTACATAATCTGGGTGGATGAGATTCAATAGCTGAAGCTTCCCCCAAAGAAGAAAAATTGTGACCTGTGGACTGCAGCTCAGCCAGTGCCCGGCAGTCCCAGTCTGTCCTGATGTCCTGCCCTGCAGATCTCTGACTTGGATAGCCAGCCCCATAATCACATAAGCCACTTCCTTTTCATGAATCTCTTACATATGTCTCCAACTGGCTCTGCTTCTCTGGTTGAATCCTGACAGGGATGTCACTTCAGAAATTAAGTTATAAAGACTCTGACTTGCGTCTTGCTTGTGCTCTCTCTCTGGCTCTTCTAACATGCATACTCTGACAACACCGCCTGCGAGGAAATGAAAGAGGCCTCCTGCCAAGGAGGAGCTGAGGCCCTCAGTGTAACTGAGTCCTGCCAACAATCACATGAGGAAGCTCAGAAGTGGATCCTGCCCTTGAGATGACCACAGCCCTAGCCAACACCTTGATTGCAGCCTCATTAGAGATCTTAAAGCAGAGGACCCAGCTAAAGTATGCCTGGAAATTATGAGATAAAGTATGTTTATTGTTGTTTAAAGCCACTACACTTGGGAGTAATTTGTTACGCTACAATAGATAACTAATACAGATTGACTCCAACAAATTGATTTTAAAACACAGTGCAAAATCTCATTCTTCCAGATAAACTTTTAGCCACTGACAACATCCAATTTGCTTCACATTTTCCATTTCATTATTCTAAGATAGAAATTGAATTGATCCAACACATCTAAAGAGGGACCTAAGAACAGGCCACTGAACAGAGCTGAACATAGTTGTTGGCCATCTTTGGGTCAGGTGCCCATCCATGGTTCAGTCAGCTGGGGCCAGGGTGGGGACGGTGGTTGGGATGTGGAGCTTTGTGGTACAACCAAAAGCTGATGTTCTGCAAAAGCTGTGCGTGACACAGTTTCCCTAAGAAGAGTCGACGAGTCAATCCAGAATCATAACTTACATGCCTATCAAAGAGCCAGAGTCACAGAACTGTAAATATATCCGGCCAGTGGTGATATTCAAATACAAAGGGTGCCAAAAAAATGTACACACATTTTTTTTTAATTTAATGTGATTTGCTCTGGCCATTGAGGAGTTAGCCGAAGATAGAAGACTTGAAATAAGGTTGCATTTCCCTATAGGATGAACATTCCTTGGGTAACCTCTTGTTTAAGGATAATGAGATTTATGGAGCAGACCTCGATCAAACCGACAGCTTTGTGATGGTGAATTTCTTTTTGTCAACTTGACTGGGCTAAAGGATGCCCAGATAACTGATAAAACATTATTTCTGGGTGTGTCTGTGAGGATGTTTCTGGAAGAGATTAGGATTTGAATCAGTAAAGTGAGTAAAGGAGATCCACTCTCACCGATGTGGGCAAGCATCACCCAGTCTGCTGAGGACCAGAATATTGGGCTGTCGGAAAAGTCATGACACGTTTTTGCAATGAAAAACATAGAAAAATACGTCATGACTTTTCAGACAACCCAATAGAACAAAAAGGTGAAGGAAGGGTGAATTCACTCTTGCTTCATGAGCTGGGACATCCATCTTCTCTTGCCCTTGGTCATTGGAGCTCCTGTTCTCAGGCCTTTGGCCTCAGATTGAATTATGTCATGGGCTTTGCTGGTTCTCCAACTTGCAGATGGCATATTATGGGGTTTCTCAGCCTCCATAATCACATGAGCCCATTCCTGTAATAATTCTTCTCTTATATGTCTCTGTATATTCTATTGGTTCTAGTTCTCTGGAGAACCCTGATGAATACAACCTTGGAGACAGATCAGCTAAAGTCCAAATGATCCACAGACATGTGAGAGAAAAATTTTTTTTTAATTAGTTGCTTTTTTTCATTTCTTTTTAATCAGTGCTTCTCCAGGCAAGATTTTTGTTCAGCCTTTGCTCAGTATATTCCTCCTGACTGTCACAAAGTTTTTATGGTCTTTTTTGGACCAGATGATATATTTAAGTGTGGCCTTGCAGTGTGACAGAGAAACTCCTCACAGATAAACAAAAGGCTATCACAAAGAAACCCCACACCAGGCCCACAGCACATGCCGAGCTTCAAGGAGCAGTTCCACAGATGTGCCCACAGAAGTTTAAGAGGCAGCTTAACAGATGTACAAAGCTGCAGATCAGAGGGGATATAAAACAGTTAAACTTGCTCAAAGGCACAATGTGTCACCATCTAACGGTTACACGCATCCTAAGCTCCACCAAGGAGGAACATGCGCGGGTGGTGCTCCTGGCTGTCAGCATGCCAGGAAGATTATAAAAACGCCATGCTGTGATATGTTGCCCTCCTGCCTGGGAAGCTACTATTAAGCTGAGTATTTACTGCACCTATTCAGACAGGAGCGGCCGTGCAGAGTGCTACCTGTCTTCTGGTTGGATAAATTAGTTGTGGGTGTCACAAGATTATAGCTGCCTATTGTTCTGTCTGCTGAAGGTGGGAAGAAATGAAAGCCCCTGGTCTGCCCTTGTAATGTTTTGTGTGAAATGCAGGAGGCAGCCTTTTTTCTTCCCAAGTTAATGGCAAAACAAGATCTGGACTGACTATATGAGAGTTTGGGGCATAATTAAAAAGACAACACATGGCAAAGATGGAAGTGGGGGAAGCGTTTATTTATAGCGGGAGAGCATGTATGACAGGAAAGGGAGGGCAAAGCAAGCAACCTGGGAAAATCAAATGTGCATGCCACAAAAGGTGAGCTCCCTGCACTGCTGTATAAACGGCTGCGGAAATCAGAACAGAAATGCTTGGTAGTCAGTGCAGAAATGATGTTCAATTTGTTCAACTCCTCTCAAAATATTTTTTATATAAATTGTTTTGCCCTCACATTTCCATGATATATGGAGCTATGAACTCTAAATTAGTGTTAAGAGAAATTGACAAGCTCTGCATTAAAAAATATCAGCCAGCCAGCCCTACAGGCTTAATTATAGAAGGAGGACATGATGGGTGCAAAAATCATGTTTCAAAATTTTACCACATGCAATATAAATAAAAGATTATCTCATCTACTAGTAACCTTTCAGATCAAAAGGAAAATAGGAAAGTGACTTCGCTGGCATTTATAATTATTTATCTTGCCTGAATGGTTTTGTTGTATTTTGTCAAATCCAAAATTTGTGATTTATTTCTTTTTCTTCTGGTGCAGAATGGGTTGTAGCCCTACTTTGTACATCTTGGAGGTTTGGGAAATCATGCAAATTAAAATAACACACACTTAAAATGGAGAAAGGTTTCCACATGTCAGATAATACCATGCAGATTTATTCATCAGCAGCTATCTCTTGAGTACCTACTATGTGCAAGCATTACTCAGGTGATTTTTTTAAAAGCTGTCCTTTATAATGCCTCTTGCAGGATTTATATTTGTATATCCTGAATTTTTATGCTTATTTTTCCCTTTCCAAAGCCACAGCTTTTTATAGTGATTATGGTTTCACACTGGATTATTTTTATATTGTGATCTCATCAACACAGAAACCAGGAATGATCTTAGACCTCAGCCTTGATGCTCTGTCCCATTGCCCAAACACCATTCTCCTGACTGGCTGCCATTAGAAATTCCTCCATGTCTTATTTATCATTTTGACCATTGCATGGTGCCATATGATTAAGGTGACCAGATAGATGATCTGATTTACCCAGGATATCCTTGATTTACTCCTATTGTACAGCAAAATGAACAACCCTCAATAGTGTCTGAGTTTGGACAATAAATTATACTTCACCCTACATATAATGTGCTTTTGTTCCTATTAAAGGCTAGGAAGTATTGAATGAGTGAGTGTGTGAGTGAATGAATAGCTGTGGTTGGAGATTATTAGATCATTATGGACAGCTCTTTGAAATTTGCAGGCTCAGTTCGGTCCTGAAGGATGCTGCCTAAGGGAAAATTGACTTGAATCAAAAATGACATCTCCTTCAGATTAAAGCAAAGTTTCTTAACCTCAAAATTATTGACATTTTGGATCAGATAATTCTTTGTTGTGAGAGGCTGTCCTGTGCATTCTAGGATGTTTGGAAGTATCCCCAGCCTCCACCTACTAAATGCCAACAGCACTCCCCAGCTCTTCTGGGACAACCAAAAATATCTCCAGACATTGCCACATGTCCTCTGGGAGAGGGAAAATCACCCCCTAGCTGAGAATCCCTGGGTTAGGGAATGTATATAAAAGATTTTCTAAAATTACTGAAGATAAGGAAGGAAAGAAAGACACACTGAAGCCTATAGAGCAGCAGGGCATTCTACATACACCCAATACCATATACTTTTAAAGCCTAAAATACAAAATGTATTTTAGAAGTTAAAATGCATTCAGTATGTGGAAGCAAATAAGAACACAAAGATAATTCAAGTTCTGGGTTTAACCTCTACTCATTTATTTTGCTGTGAGGGGATCATATTTCTTCATTTGCTTATATGCTGATAGCATGAACTGGATCGAACCCTGTAGTTTTGTTGCTTTGTAGTGCCAGCGCTATAAAACATGGTGTGATCTGTGTCTCGTCTAGACTGGGCTTGAATGAGAACCAATGAGAGTTTGGATACTACCCTATTTTCCACCTCTCTCCTCCCAAATATTTTTTTTTGTACTTATATTTTTTATAGAAATCACTTGTATTTTCCATAAAACAAATGAAGGTACAAAGAAGGTAAGACATGTTTCCTTCCAAATGAGAAAAATGTTAAATTGTAGTATCAAATGGATGTGGCTAATATATTTCAATTGATATAAAATACTGAAATTAGATGTTAGATGTCAGTTATGTCTCAATAAAAACAAAAAATAAAAATAAATTTCTCCCCCACTAACCCCCAAAACACTGAAATTAGAAATAGATTGTATCTGTTAAAGAATTTTAAAGAGGAAAAAAAACCTATTGTTTCAAATTGTACTGCAAACACTAATTAATGCATTAGCCGTTAATTTTTTTCAAAGCCATCTAACCCAAGACAGATGTATACGAAAGTTTAAGTAGATTTCTCCTTTTAAAATTGAAAATATTTTCAGATTCACATGAGACTTTAGCTGTTCTAACAGTTTTAGCTGTCAAAGTTATCTTCTATCAATTCTTATATGATAACAATGATTCACATTGAGAATGCTTGGTCAAACGCTCCTCTCTAATTTCTAAATGCTAAAAATTGCATAAAGCAATTTTGGAAACATCTTCAATTATAGTACATAGGTTTAATCTAATTTTTGAATACAGTGTTGAATAAACCACTCTCAGTGAGTGTTATCACTCTATTTCCTCTGTGACTTTCTAAAAAAAAGAGAAGCAATATCTTTACTCACCTACTGTGTCCACTCAGTTCCTGACGATATGAAAGAATTAGTAGCTTAATTGTTAACAAAACTGTATTTAGCATCTGCAAAATTTTATCGAGTTCTGCTCTAGTGGAGCATCATGGACACAGCTGAGTACAGTGTGACTCTGATATCCCAAAGTTGACCTGTCTAACAACTATGTTACGCATGCCATATCTGCCATTTAAAATTTAAATGTAAATTTAAATTTCCATTTAAAAAAAGTAAAAATATGTAAGTGAAATTAATTTTAATAACACATTTTATTTAAACCAGTGTATACAAAATATGTGATTATTATCAAAATTATTTTTTTAAAAAGATTTTTATTGGGGAATTGGGGGGATGGGAACAGTGCTGGGGAATTGGGGGAAGGAACAGACAAGTTGCTGTTGCTTTTGTTCTTCAATCTAGTTGTGGAGGCTGTTGCTTCACTGGCCCAAGTTGGCACCATCACTGCACTCTTCCGGGCGAGGCAGATAGTTGCCGGCTTCTGGACAGCCGCTCACTGCGGCTGCTGGCNCCATATTGTTGCAAATGGTACTATTTCCTTCTTCTTTATAGCTGAGTAATACTCCATTGTGTAAATGTACCATAGTTTCTTAATCCAGTCATCTACCAATGGGCATTTCTGTTGTTTCCAAATCTTAGCTATTGTGAATAGCGCTGTAATGAACATAGGGGTGCATATATTTTTTCAGATTAATGTCTTAGGTTTTTTTGGATAAATGCCTAAGAGTGGAATTGCTGGGTCATAAGGTAGTTCCATTTCCAGTTTTTTGAGATACCTCCATACTGATTTCCACAGTGGATGCACCCATTTGCAGTCCCACCAACAGTGCACCAGTGTTCCCTTTTCCCCACAACCTCGCCGGCGTTTGTTGTTTGTTGATTTATTGATGATAGCCATTCTGACCAGGTAAGGTGGTATCTCATTGTGGTTTTTATTTGCATTTCCCTAATGCTAAGTGAGGTTGAACATTTTTTCATATGCCTATTGGCCATCTGTATGTCCTCTTTAGTGAAATGCCTCTTCATACCCTCTGCTCATTTTTTAATTGGGTTGTTTGTTTTTTTGGTGTTGAGTTGCATGAGCGTTTTATATATTTTGGATATTAACCCCTTATCAGATATCTGAGAGAGAGAGAGAAGAATATGAAGGACTAAGATGGAAGTCATGGTGATTTTTTTATAACCTAGCCTTCAAATTATTTCAGAGGTACAATCTAACTCCCCTCACTTTGCACATGGGCTGAACTTAGTAATAATTCTAATGGATAGGCTAAATCCAAAATATTTCTCTTTGTATTGCTGGAGTTTTATCTTTATTAATATTGATGCTGTGTTCTTCTATACTTCCATCTTCACTGTTAATTGCAGTTTTGAACAAAATAAAAAAAAAACAATTTTGATTTATTTAATGCTCCTTGTTCTGTATTCAACCTTGACTGACTTTAAGATGACTAACTGGTTTTCTTTTTGTTTGCATTTGTCTGGTATATTTTACCCATTCTTTTGTTTTCGACCTTTCTGAATCACTTTACTTTAGGAATATTTCTTATGTATGACATAAAGTTTATATTTGCTTTGTGATTCATTCTGAAAGTTATTTTTTTAATAGGTGAATTGAGTCCATTATATTTACTGGCATGACAGATAAGTTTTGACTTACTTTTGTCATATTATTTTATACTGTGTTTTCTATTTTACAGTTTTGTGAAAATTTTCAACATACGTTCTATTTATTTACCTATTTGCATTGTTAACCTATTTTTCCATGCTAAATAGGAAGTTTTATATTTTTATAAGTGGTTACCTTTACTTGTAAGTTTATATGATAATGAATCTTCAATTTCTTTCAGCAATATATATTACTTATTTAGAGCATAAAGAATTTATATACTTTTTTTGCCCCATTTTCCTTCCCACCATCATTTTTTTTTAAGATTTTTATTGGGGAATTGGGGGGTGGGAACAGCGCTGGGGAATTGGGGGAAGGGGAACAGACAAGTTGCTGTCCTTTGTTCTTCAGTCTAGTTGTAGAGGACGTTGCTTCACTGGCCCAAGCTGGCACCATCATTGCACTCTTCCCAGGTGAGGCAGATCAGTCACCGGTTTTTGGAGGGCTGCTCACTGCAGCTGCTGGCCGCTCACGCTGGCTGCTGGCTACACATGGTAGCCCATGGCAACCCAATGCCACGGGGGCTGCAGCCAGCGTGAGCTGCCAGCAGCCCAGCTCCAGGTTGAGCTGTTGTTCAGCATCTTAGCTGTAGAGGGCAGTGTCACTGACCCTCATATGTGGGATCCGAATTGGGGCCCTCTGGCGTCCCAAGCCAGCTCTTAACCATCGTGCCACTTGGCCGGCCCCCCCCCCATCAATTTTTAATAATTATTTTATCTTTCTTAGGGTTCTCTTTTTGTACTATTAGATATCCTCTTGCCTATATTAATTGATTTGTCCTTTAACCAGCAAGTATTAAAGATGAGGAAATCACATGCAGGGTTTTGCATGTGAATTTGTTTCTCCTTTATTTTCCAACTTCTTTCACCCTTACCCTCCCAGCTGATATTACTTATATCATGTCTGCATTGTTAAAGCATAGAATATTTACTTCCTGTCTTCTAATTCAAACCACACATTTATTTTAGTCTTAGTGCTAATAAACTCAGTGTTTATGTTGCTCCCTTCTCTCTTGCATCTTGATTAGCTAAAGTCGATACTCTAGGATGTTCCCCAGGAAGGGCTTAGGACTTTTGGGAAAAATATTCTCTGAATTCTTGCATGTTCAAGAACATTTGCCTGTTGTCCTTATACCCAAATAACATCTTTAGATGATATATTATTTCCCTGAGGATATCGTCGGTGTTACTCCTCTGACTTAGAAGTCAGCCTAGCATGGGTTGCTGCTGTGGAGCAATCTGAGGCCAGCACACCCGTTTTCATTTTATAAATGACTCTTTGCCTAGCTGCCCAAAGAATGTTTTATTGTCCTGTTATTGTCTTCAAGTTCAATGGCTTTCCTAGGATATGTCTCAGCGTTGGCTGTTCTAAATCAATTTTCCCTGGAATATGGTATGTCGTTTTGTATGTAGATATGAGTTTCTTTTATTTCAAGTAAGTTTTCTCAAATTATATCTTAAGTATTTTTGTAAGGATTCAATATATTTTTCTTCACCAACTCCAAGTATGCGTATGTTGAATCTCCTTTGCCTATGCTATGCCTCTCTTCCTTTAATCCTAACTTTCTTCATTTTTACTTCATTTATCTTCCGTCCACCCCCACCTCCCATTTCTATGCTCTGTTCCCTCCAAAGTTTTTGTAGCATCTTGTCTTCCTGGTGCTTCATCCAATTTCACTTTAATCTCTGTGGTGGTTTTATTTTCCTTCAGCCTTTTTTCTAAGCTCTACCATATCACATTTCACCTCCCCCTCTGTTGCCTCATGATCTCTTCTCTGAGCGCTTGCATCTCTGGTTTGTGTTCTTCCTTTGGAGAATCAATTGCTTCACTAAGCTTTTTAAATCTTTGGCAAAAAGTTTGGTCATAATTTTCATGAACCCTATGTGAAATTTTTGGTGCTCATCTGCGATTTGTTTTATTCTCTTCCTGTGCTTCTATTGATCCTCTGATTCTTTTTGAATAATGATAAAATCTTTGCATTATGAGTTTTTTCTCATCCAGATAGTTACAAAAAGTTCCCATTGGGGAAGGGCCAAAGCCAACTGGAACTTTTTTTCTGTTGCAGAGTTTTGTGTCTAAATTTGTTTTTCTTAAGTCAATGTGGCTTAGCAACTATGAGGTTTTTTCCAAAGCTAAGTTACACTTCTTCCCCTCTGGCAGAGAAAAACTGCTTCCTATAAATATGACTTCTCTCTATGATTTCTCTTCCAGCCTCACTTTTTCTTCTTCTTGGAATAAAACCAGGTACAAGGCACTCTGTCTCTGCTGTTACATTCAAGGTATTAGGTTTCTTGTTTCTTTTTTTTATTGTTAGTTTCAGGTGTACAGAACAATGCAATAGTTATCCTTTTCACCCTTCACACAGATACAACCCCCCTCCCCCATCTACTGCCCTCCCACCCCCGATATCATGCTTATCTATTACAATTCCATTG
>NW_017731626.1:2124800-2127768 GCF_001890085.2 Hipposideros armiger | reverse complement strand
TGCTGGCTACATACGGTAGCCCATGGCAACCCACTGCCACAGGGGCTGCAGCCTACGCTGTTGCCAGCGACTCATGGCAGCCCACCTCCAGGTTGAGCTGTTGTTCGGCATCTTAGCTGTAGAGGGCAGTGTCACTGGCCCTCATATGTGGGATCTGAACTGGGGTCCTCTGGCATCCCAAGCCAGCTCTTAACCAATGCACCTCTCAGCCAGCCCCTGATTTTCTCTTTAATGAGACAAAAGCAGAGTGAGGTGTCCATTTCTTCAAATATTTGAGGTAATCTTTTCAAAATCTCTTAGATTGGCTCCACAGCACAGAAAAAAGAGAGAGATTCATTCTTCAGTTTATTTCATCAATACATGTGCTGAATGCAGTTAACTGAACCCGAAAAAGATTTCAGAATTGGAAAATGGTGTAATACTCTTTGTTATCTTAATCATTTTGTTTTCAACTTACTCAGTGTTGAGATGACCAGTGGCTTGGTATCAAGTCAATTATTATTTGAGAGTACATCAAATAACCATCAGTTTAAAATGTCAGCATATCTTCATTCTTTTGAAATAAACTGTCTCTTCCATAATTTATTCTGATGCTTCATGGCCAGATGCTATGCAATCAAATAATTGAAACTTCTATCAGTTCTAAATGTAGCTTAGGCACAGCCGAGTGTGTGGTATTTTATTGATTTATTAGTATAGTCAGAATGTGTGTGTGTGTGTGTGTGTGTGTGTGTGTGTGTGTTGGGGAAGGCACACGATACTTGTGAATAGATTATCTGTGCTCAAAGATTTCAAAAAGTGTATAAATTACATTTTGAGTTAGGCATCATTGAACAACCACAACCAATTGCATTCATAAAGTTATACCCTCAAAACTATTTGAATAAGATTGTTTTTAATATAATTAAAAGAACTCATATCAAAGATAACCAAAAAAAAATTTTAATGAGCATTTCTAAAATAATATTGAAAATTTTGAAAGGGTTCATTTTCTAAGTAAATTCTAGGCTTTGGAATAGTTGGCAATCTCTCCTTGACAAATGTTCTTATCTAGAAAGTGCTCACTTTTTACTGTTAAAATATAAATTGAAAACTACAGAAATAAAGGAAGGAAAGAAAAAGGGAAGAATGAAGAGGGAGAGAGAGGAAGAAAGAGTTAATTGGCAATTATATATTTATGTATTTAGAATACCATGTGAAACTAAAAGTTGATAAGAGGGATTTTTATATGAAATTATCACCCTACTTTCTGTACCTAATTCTACAGGCCCTAAAATGGCTAATTAAAACCTAACTGCATTGCTCGGTTAATTCAGTTGACAGTTAACCCTAGGGAATATCCTGGCAGTTAATTATATATATTGACAATTTTTATATGGTGGGTATAAATTTATAGCGATACAGCTATGAAATCCCACCTCAGCAACCAAATTTTTGTTCATACAAAGGCCCAGATTAATCTTAATCAGTAGTGAGAAATGTAATTGAGCTAGTTTGATAAGTGATTATTCCCATAGTGCTTCAAGGAGCTTGTCATTCTTATAAATTATTTTCCTGTGGCAGTGCAATCTGCAGAAAGATGTATACAGTATTGGTAAGGAGCACACATTGGTGAATAAATAACCTTTCTCTCTCTCTCTCTCTCTCTCTCTCTCTCTCTCTCNGTAATGTCTGCAAATTTAGACCCTATATTTTCTTCTAGGAGTTTTATGGTCTCAGGTCTTGTATTTAGGTCTTTAATCCATTTTTAATTTATTCTTGTATATGGCGTAAGGAGATGGTCCAGTTTCATTTTTTTGCATGTGTCAGTCCAATTTTCCCAGCACCATTTATTAAACAGACTATCTTTACCCCAGTGTAAATTCTTGCTTCCCTTGTCATAGACTAACTGCCTGTATATGCCTGGATTTAACTCTGGGCTCTCTATTCTCAAGGTATTAGGTTTCTTACCTCAGAGTAAACCTTCACCTTTGAAGAGGGTCTTTTGTCTTTTTCTAACATCTGTTCCGCAGTATCCTCTCTCTTCATGCATGCATAAATAATCTCAACAACTTTTAGCAACTCTGCCACTTATTTTATAGTTTGGGGTTCTAGCTATGTCTGAGTTTAGTGAGAAATAAAGTTTTTTTTCTCATTTCCTTGTTGCTTCTGAGTTTTTTCAAGGATGAGAGGGAAGAACTGTTTATGGCACCATATACAAACCCAAAGTCTCTTTCATTCTTTTAAAATTATTATTACTTGGATACTTTTAATGCTCACAATATTTTAAAACATGTATAAAAATTTATATAAAATAGGCTATACTTACAGATAAATATGTAACATATAAATATATTAGGTTGCATGCCTCCTCCAAAATTTTGTTTTTTGAGATAAATGATCAAAAAAGCTTAGAGAATACTGAAGTCAAGAAAATCATATAAATTAAATGCTATTATAAAGGTCAATTCATAAGGCTATTGGTCCAGAGACAAGTAACTTCTCTTCTAATAAGCCTAGATAGATATCACACACTATATGAGCAGTATGCAATGAGAAAAACGGTTTGAGGAATACTATCTGATAGAAATAATAACACTTTTAATAGTTTTGCAGTTTGATTTTGCAAAGCACTTTCATATACATTATTTCATTTGATCCTCCAAATGACCCATTGAAAGGGACATTATTATTTCCTTTTTGCAAACATGGAAAATGAGGCCCACAGAAGTTAAGTCGCTTATTTAAGGCCCCAGAGTTGAATGTCAAGCCATGATCACCAGAATCCTCAACTGCTGCCTAGGATTTAGGGAGTGATTATGTCCCTTGGTGGGACATGGGCCCATACAAAAGAGAGTTCTATATTTTAAGGAGCTGCCAAGTCTCAGAACTTTCCTAATTAAAACACTTTAATCCTAATTTTGTCCTTTTTTTTAAAAAAATATTTTTATTGGGGAATTAGGATGGGAACAGTGCTGGGGAATTGGGG